>NC_073306.1:201347982-201617581 GCF_027595985.1 Sorex araneus
GAGTGGCCATGATCCCAGAGACGCACAAATTAGTCTCAGAACCCAGTGGCTTTTGGCAGAAATCTCTCCATACCTAATTATTAAAATATCAGAATTCCAAAATTGCATGGCCACGACATCATATGCTTTTCATAATCAGCAACAGAAATCAAATTATCTAATCAAATTATCTATTTCAGCAGGTCTGATTGTTGGGGGGAAATTCCAAATAATAATGGTGGGTCTTTTATCGAAATGTTGAGTGTAATCAAAGTAGAGACAGAGTAAAGTGGAAATCATCTGCCACACAGGCAGGGGGAGGGGTGGGTTGGAGGTTATCCTGGGGTTCTTGGTGGTGGAAAATGTGCACTGGTGAAGGGATGGGTGTTTCATCATTGTATGACCAAGACTTAAACTTGAAAGCTTTGTAACTGTTCTTACAGTGATTCAATAAATAAATTTTTTTAATGTGCTAATGGCCACAATAAAAGAAGCGAGTGAAATTAAATGCAATAGTATACCATATTTAGTCTAACACACTCAAAATATTATCTCAAACAAAATATTAACTCTACAGGCAATTTGATACAAGAGATTTTATATTTGACATCTGCACAAGAGAGCTCACTGAAAGGATTGGAGTTCATATTTTTCAGGCAGGGTTCCTAGGTTTGATCCCAGGTACTGCCTTGTGTCCTAGGCACCAAGTGAATATACTCTCCAAAACAAAACAAAAAGATATTTTACGCCCATTTTTATATTTTTATGTATTTTGCATCATGACACACCTCAATTCAGTTGTGAAATATTTTAATGTAAATTTAGATTTAATAAAATTTATAGTTGAAATTTTACAGTGGTAACTCAATTATGCTTTGCCATATTTCAAATGCTCTCTGGTTTCTTGTGCCTGGTGGTTACACATCGAGGACTACAGAAAACTTGTCCTCGGATACGATAGAAGGATTTGACGCTGCTTCGCCCAGATTAAGATCCGAAGCTGCCGCGCTTGAAATGGACCCTCTGCTTCTAAAGACTATGATCTGAGAGGTCTTCTAACCCATTTTGGCACCCAGAGTAGCTTCTTACAGAAATGCATTTAGACTGTGAACTGAGCAAAAATATCAGAAATCCAAAACCGAGCTCATAGTCTTCATTCTCAGCAATGAAAAGAAATTATTAAATGATGCCTTTTCAGCAGGCCTGATCATTGGGGGAAAATTTCAAACAATAATAGTGAGTTCTCTGTTGAAATATTGAATGTATTCAAAGTATAGAGAGAATAAAGTGAAGATCATTAGCTACTTAGGTGAGGGCTGGGTGGGAGGGGGGTACATTGGGGTTCTTGGTGGTGGAATGTGTGCATTGGTGAAGGGATGGGGGTTTAATCATTATATGACTGAGACTTAAACCTGAAAGCTTTGTGTTTTTTTTCATGGTGATTCAATAAAACAAAAACTTTTTTTTTTTTAAAAGAAGGATTTGACGCTGTACACTGCTGGAACAAAACAGTGAATTATCAATTTAACATTGTCTATCATGTGCTATGTACAAAAATATGATGGTAAAGGAAAAAACCCTTGGTGGGGCTGGAGAATTGCCTCAGTGGTCTCGAGTGCAGGTTTTGCAGGAAGGAGGGCTGAGTTCAGCTCCCTGCGCCTCAAAGGAACAAAGGAAGAGAGGAAGGGAGACTGGGAAGAAGGGAGGAAGGGAGGGAGGAAGGAATGGAGGAGGAAGGATGGGAGAGAAGAAGGGAGGAAGGGAGGAAGGGAGGAAGGGAGGGAGGAAGTGAGGAAGAGAGGAAAGTTTATGGACAGAACTGTAAAAACTACAATTCACCTTGTTCAGAAGGTTTAAAAATTAGCCACTTACCTCTTTTGACTCAGAGCCACCGAGCAAGCAATGAGAACTGGCTTTCGCTTGATCCTGTGCGAAATTGCCCACAGACAATACTTGTTTGATTGCTCAATGACACACACAGAAGACTGTAAAACCAAGAGCCTGATGCCTGGCTGTTCTGATCCCGTAGCCTCACCTGTACACGCAGGATAGTGCTGGAAACTCAACATGAAAACACCAAGAGGAATCTCACCCACCTTTAAAATATGTGTGAAAATTTGTTTCCAAAGGAAATGTGTACATTTCAGAAGGCATATTCAAATGTATTGAATTTATCACTATTTTTAAATGCCCAAACTTGAAATTATTCAAATACACATCAGCAATATTTAACAAATAGAGGAATTTTCTGGTATATGCTCTGAAATAGCACTGTCGTGCTGGAGCGATAGCACAGTAGGTAGGGTGTTTGCCTTGCATGCGGCTGACCCGGGTTCAATTCCTTTGTCCCTCTTGGAGAGCCCAGCAAGCTACTGAGAGTATCTCGCCCTCATGGCAGAGCCTGGCAAGCTACCCGTGGCATATTTGATATGCCAAAAACTGTAACAATTCTCACAACGGAGACGTTACTGGTGTCTGCTCAAGCAAATCAATGAACAACAGGATGACAGTGACAGTGATACAGTGCTATGCTGTGAAATGCCCCTGGGGCAATGAGAATGATATATTCACAGTCGTATCCAACAGCAGAGATACAGTTGTTGGATATACAAAATACACTGAAATAAATGTGTATTTATTTAACACTTTTATTTTTTATTTTATTTTATTTTTTGCTTTTTGGGTCACTCCTGGTGATGCACAGGGGTTACTCCTGGCTCTGCACTCAGGAATTACTCCTGGCGGTGCTCAGGGGACCATAGGGGATGCTGGGAATCGAATCTGGGTCGGCCGCGTGCAAGGCAAATGCCCAACCCACTGTGCTATCGCTCCAGCCCCGCAAAGTTGTGTTTTTTAATTATAAATTGATAGTTGCAGGCACGTTTATTTAATGAAATCCCATGGTGTGTGCGCTTTTCTGCCTGCAAGTTAGGGTTCAGATATTTCCACAACAAATTTATTTATTCCTTTATCCTCTGATGAATGACAGACTTCTCTAATTCATATATTCATATGGAGTTCTAATAGCAAGCTGAGTTTTTTGTTTGTTTGTTTGCTTGCTTTTTGGGTCATACCTGGCAATGCACAGGGGTTACTCCTGGCTCTGCACTAAGGAATTACTCCTGGCAGTTCTCAAGGGACCATATGGGCGCTGGGAATCAAATCAGGTTCAGCTGCATGCAAGACAAACGCCCTACCCGCTGTGGTATTGCTCCAGCCCTGAAGATGGCTAAGAAATTTAAAGTCCTCATTCACTCTGCAGCTCTACATTCTTAAAATTCCAAACATCATTTTTCCAAGCAGAGGAAGGAAAGCCAAGTTTATCAGAGAGCCTGGGAGTCCCGAGGGACACAAAGTGATGGACAATAGAACTTTAGTCCTCACTGAAGATCCTCTACCTCGCTTCGTCTCTCCATCCTCTCTACCTGTTGAAGTCCTAACCTCCTTCAAGTTCCAGGAATGAACTTCATGCAAGATTTTCTTAATTACGCCAACGAGAAGATCTCTCTCCTCCATTCTACCCTTGTTGAGCTCTTGTTGGTGCTATGTGTCATCTATTAAGCACATGTGAAAGCAATTTCTAGAAGCAATGTGATACTTAAAACTAGGTCAGAGGGCTGGAGAGACCTAGTTTAAGGCCTAGTAGAGGAGGGAAGGGCGCCTGGCCATGTGGCTGACTTTGTTTCGGTTCCCAGCACTACCTATGGTATTTGAGCCCCACTGGGACTGAATCCTGAACACAGAGCCAGGAGAAAGGTCTGAGTACCACTTAGTGCGGCCCAAATATGCGTCTCCCCCAAAACTGAAACCAAAACCTTGGGAGGAAAGTCAATCAGGGTTTAATACCTCTATCACTTGCCATGTGACCTGGAGCAAATAGCTCAATCAGTTTGCATTTGTTTCCTCAGTCACAAAGTTGAGTGATAAGAATAAAACTTCCAGGCTGGAGCGATATCACAGCGGGTAGGGCGTTTGCCTTGCCAACCGGGTTAGATTCCCAGCATCTTATATGGTCCCCCGAGCACTGCCAGGAGTAATTCCTAAATGCATGAGCCAGGAGTAACCCCTGTGCATCACTGGGTGTGACCCAAAAAAGAAAAAAACAAAAGAATAAAACTTTCCTAACAAGTTGTTGTGGCAATGAAATAAGCAGATGAACAGCTGCTGGAATCAGTAAGGTCTTAAGAAACATCAACTGTATTGAGTGTTGTCTAGTCTAGTACATCAGAGATTCCTTGGGAATATAAACCATCACTTGAAATATATTCATTCATTTCATACAACCCACACTGGCTTGCCTTCTACCCAGTGTTGTTCTTTCTACTTTCCCCACTCACCTAAGATCCTCAAGGAACCAAACAACTACTTCATCTTTGATAACCCTCTTGTAGACTGCTGGGAATGGGGCTATTACAGATGTTTACTAATGGGTTGAACCACCAGAGGAAGTTTCGTTCGTCCTCTTTCTCAAAGCAATCCCAAGAGAATTTGCATAAATCCACACCACACATCTTTTTCCCTATTTTAAATTAACTTATTATTTGGGATAGGGGGATGCGGGGTGGGGCTTTAGAGCAGAGCTCAGGAGGACCAGGGGCCTCTCCCATTTCTCAGCCCACGAGCTGATGGTTCCGTGCAAAAATTGAGGATGTGTTGCTACTCACTTTGGCCTCAAGGTGCCAAGAATTTCCTGGACCACTCCCAAGTGCTGGAGGCCTCCAGGACCACACCTGGTGACACTCAGGGGACCAGGTGATGCCAGGATTTCTTCAGCCTAATCAGGAAGTTCTCCAGAAGTTGTCCATTCTCCTTCCTGCACCATCAATCTTTACGTCTCTACTGAGCCCTTCCCAGCGTCATAAAAACATGTTGTGCTCTTTCCCATTTAAAAAAGAAAAATAAATAAAGCTCTGAAAAACAGAAACAGCTACAGCTGAGAACCTGCCTCTTCAAGCTAGGGCCTATTTCCTGGCTCCCCTTTGTAACTAACAAAGCTTCAGGAATCTGTGTTCCTTATGGACACGGTCCTCAAATCCAGCTCCATCTTCCAATCTCTGTGAAAGCACTCCCAGGAAGTTTTTGTTTTGCTGCTTTCTAGCCACACCCGGCAACACTCAGGGTTTACTCCTGACTCTGCACTCAGGAATCATTCCTGGCGATGTTCAGGGAACCATATGGGATGCCAAGGATCAAACCCGGGTCCGCTGCATGCAAGGTAAATGCCCTACCCACTGTACTCTCTCTCCAGCCCTACAATTAAGTTTTGATCCTGAGCTCTTCATAAACAGAGGTCTTTTCACAGTTTGTCAATGATCTGGAACTTTCCTAGGCTGTTGTATTATGAAAAATATTTAGTTTTATGCTCAAGCATTTTGCTGTTGCTATTTCTTTTCTTTTCTTTTCTTTGGGGACGGGGGTGGAACCACGCCCAGTGATGCTTGGGGGTAACTCCTGACTCTGTACTCAGAAATTATTCTCAGTAGTGCTGGAGGATCATATGGGATACCAGGGATCAAACCTGGGTCAGACAAAGAGCTCTATCCACTTTACTGTCACGCTAGTCCCTGGTGTTGCTATTTTTTTTTCTTCTTGGGTCACACCCAGCTATGTTCAGGGGTTCCTCCTGGCTCTGAGCTCAGGAGTTACTCCTGGCAGTGCTTGGGGGATGATATGGGATGCCGGTGATTGAACCCGGGTCAGCCATGTGCAAGGTAAACGCCCTCCCTGCTATACTATCACTCTGGCCCCAGTATTGCTATTTTTTTGTTGTTGCTTTTTGGGTCACACCCAGCCATGCACAGGGGTTACTCCTGGCTCATGCACTCAGAAATTACTCCTGGAGGTTCTTGGGGGACCATATGGGTTGCTTGGAATCGAATCCGGGTTGGCCGTGTGCAAGGCAAACACCCTACCCACTGTGCTATTGCTCCAGCCCCAGTGTTGCTATTTTTAATCACAGATGTTTACTGTACTTTAATCTAACTCAGAGCTATCATATTTATATCTCAATCTGTATACCTCCTCTGCCCTTCAGATTTGTATATTCACCTCTTTACTTGGTAACTCAAATGCATCTTAAGCATCTCAGATTTAGTTATGTCAAAACTAAACACTGTGGGGTGAAGTTGTACTTCACTGGCCAAGCACAGATTTGCACTCATGAGGCCCCAGATTTGATCCCAGGCACCAACACAAATAAATAAATGACCCCCCAAAAATTACAGTTAAATAGCACAGCGGTAAGGCATTCGCCTTTCATGTGGCCAACCCGGGTTCGATTCCTCCGCCCCTCTTGGAGAGCCCGGTAAGCTACCGAGAGTATCCTGCCCGAATGGCAGAGCCTGGCAAGCTACCCGTGGCGTATTGGATATGCCAAAAACAGTAACAATAAATCTCACAATGAGAGACATTACTGGTCCCTGCTCAAAATATTTGCAACCCTAAACAATCTCTTCCTCTTAAAAAACAAATAGCATCTCATTCTTACTCAGACCCCAAACACAGCATCATCTTGACACCACACCTCTCCTAGCCCGTATCTAGCTCACCAGAAAGGTCACGCCGACTCTCCCGGAGTTTGGGAATCACCACCTAACGAGAATTACTGTTTCCTGGCTCCCTGTCTGTTCACAACATGTGACCAGAGTGAGCCTCTATAGACAGGTCAGGGCCGGGAGATAGCTCAAGTGGGAGAGCATGTGCCTAGCATGTGCTAACCCTGAGTGTGATGCTTGGCACCACCTAACACCTCCTGATCACCCCCAGATCTAAGCAGGAGCCATTATGCTCACACTGCTGGGCTGAGCACCACCAGGAGAGGCCCTGGCACTGAGCACGGCTGGGTGCTGTCGCTATGAAAATTCACAATGCAGCTATTAAGAAACACACAGGACACGGGTCGAGTACATAACTTAAAGACCTGGAGTACATGCTTTACATGCTGAGGTCCTGAGTTCAATCCCTAACACCCTGTGCTCCCCTGGTTGGAAGAGATCCCGAGCACTGAATTGCGAGTCCCCAAGCACTGCTGGGGTGATCTCTCCAAAAGATGTCCGTAGAACTTGCTTTTCTACGTGAAACTTCCTACCCCGCAAAATTTCTCAGCTCCTTCTGAACACAGTCTCAAGTCTTTGACCCGAAAGCCGAGTGGCCCTGATCTGCTGCCCCTCTGGCCTCGTCTCTGCTCTCCTCCCGCCGAGCCCGAGCAGCCAGTGCTCACACGCCAGACTCATCCCAACCACCAGGCTTGGTCCCTCAAATCACGGCATGATTCACTTCCACACTTTCCTCATCTCTGCTTCCACGTCAAACCCTTCCTCTGGGCTGCTAATGAACTCCTCTGGCTGGGATAAGGCGTGTCCCCTGCACGGTGGGGTGGGGGGACTAGACAAGGCCCGTGTCATCCCCACGCTGCTAAGCAGGCTAGAGAAAAGGCTTTCCAAGAAGGATCCTCGCGGGGCTGCCTCTGTCCGCGGGACCTTCTCCCAGCAAGTGGCTTCTTGCTCTGGATACAGGAAGAACCACAGGCTGAGCTGGTCTTTGGAAGCTGCTCTATTTCTCTCAGCCAAGGATGACATAAAAGAGAAAGAGAGAGAGAGAGAGAGAGAGAGAGAGAGAGAGAGAGAGAGAGAGAGAGAGAGAGATAGTATTGTTTGAGCAGGAAAAATCTGGCTCTTCGGTCCAAGAAGCCCCTGCTTGGTTTACATCACCTTCTGGGGATGCTAGAAAGGCTCGTTTAGGGCTTCAAATTCCCACTTGAAGCTCAGTGCGCATGCGCGCGCAAACACACACACACACACACACACACACACTCACACACACACACTCACACACACGCGCGCCCCAAAGGCTAGTGCACAGGCTTCGCATGCAGGAGACCCAGGTTCGACCCCCCACACTCAATCAGGAGTAGGCAGTCCCTACACACCTCCCCAAAAGCAAACACAGTGAGAAATAAAACTCGCTTCACTTTCCCACTCTGAGGAGGGAGGCAGGGACCTAAGCGATGAATTGGCACAGGGCTTTGCTTCCCGCCAAGTGCTGATCTCTGCACCCAAGAGTAAGGCATATAAAAATGTGTCTGCCACTGCAGTGTAAATAAGATAATAAACCAATTATCAATAACAGTTCCTGCTAATAAACCAAAAACCAGTAACAGCTCCGGAGAGGAATCTTTTTCCTTTGGTTTTGAAGACCCCCTCTGCAAAGCTGAGGCGGTACTCCTGGCTCTGTACTTCTACTTGTGCCTACACTGCAAGGGACTATGCAGTGATGGGAAGTAAACCTGGGACTTCCTCATGCAAATCACGTGTTCTAGCTTTTTTTTCTCTTTTTGGTTTTTGGATCACACCCAACGTTGCACAGGGGTTACTCCTGGCTCATGCACTCAGGAATTACTCCTGGCTGTGCTTGGGGGACCATATGGGATGCTGGGATTCCAACACGGGTTGGCCTCGTGCAAGGCAAACACCCTACCCGCTGTGCTATCGCTCCAGCCCCATTTTTTCTAGCTTTTTGAGCTATCTCCCAACCCCTGAGATAACTCTTGAACAAAATAAATCAATCAATAAAAGTTGAAGAGGGGTGCGGGCGGCAGGGGCTGTGGAAGTTTCGGTCACACCCGCCTGTGCTCAGGGCTTGTTCCTGGCTCTGCACTCAGCAGTCACTCTTGGCGGTGCTCAAGGAAGCATATGGGATGCCAAACACACTGGTGATGTACCAGGAAGTGCCCTACCCATTATGCAGCTCTCCAGCCCCAAGCTAAGAGTTATTTTAAGATTTTTTTTTTGAGAGCTAGTGGGTTGGGAGCTTGCTTTGAGCACGGCCAATGTAGGTTCAATTCCCAGCATTGCATATGGGCCCCTGAGAATCACCAGGAATAATCCTTGAGCGTCACTGGTGAGGCATCCAAAGCAAAACAATATTTCTTAAAGGAAGACACAAAAAGGGCATGTGCTTTTCGGGCTAGGAGGGCACATGCTATCCTTAGAAGTTGCTAGATCAGCTTTGCCCATCCCAGAGTCGGGTCATGTGCAGTGACATGAGAACTAGAGAAAACTCAGTCAACCGCAGGAAAGAAGAAAAAGGGGAGAAAACTCAGTCAACCGCAGGAAAGAAGAAAAGGGGAGAATCCACAGCCCCAGCCGCTACAGGGCTGCTGAGAGGAAGCCAAGACTGACGACGAGACATGGAGATTGTAGAACTTGCCCGTTGCCAAGGGTGAATTTCAAATGAGTTATTGGGACAAGAAACCCACCGGAAAAGTGGGCAGTCTCCGGAAATCAGGATTCAGTTCCCTTAGTGAACTGAATCTCTTGGTACACTTTAAGTCTTGATGCTTCTTTTCCCACAGGGCCAGACCTATGACTTGCTTCACCAAACAGCTCCTAACCGTGGAAGATTTGGCACCTCTGTTCTCCATGGGGTCTTTGGCCATGTCCGGAGAAAATAGTTTGGAACAATTAAGTGGCGAGAAGATGCTACATGCTCTCTGGCATCAGGTGGATAGAGGCAGCAAGATGCTAGACACTGAACAATGGGCAATTCAGTAGCTCACAATAAAGAATTATTTAGCCCCAAATGTCATTCATGCTGCAGTTGAAAGAACACAGGACAAGCCTTAAGATCTTATACCATAAGAATTGGGGCTGGAGCGATAGCACAGCGGGTAGGGCGTTTGCCTTGTATGCGGCCGACCTGGGTTTGATTCCCAGCATCCCATATGGTCCACTGAGCACCGCCAGGAGTAATTCCTAAGTGCAGAGCGAGGAGTAACTTCTGAGTATTGCCGGGTGTGACCCCAAAAAGCAAAAACAACAACAACAACAACAAAAGAACCTAGAATCTGGGGCCCGGAGCAGTAGTACAATGGGTAGGGCGTTTACCTTGCACGTAACCAACCCAAGTTCAATCCCCAACACCCCATACAGATCACTCAAGCACCGCCAGGAGTGATTCCTGAGTGCAGCACCAGGAGTAACCCCTGAGCATCGCCGGGTGTGACCCAAAAAGCAGAAAGGAAAAAAAAAAAACCTAGAAGCTGGTAAGAGGAGCACTGGGCTCCGCTGTGGCTTGTCTCCCAGCTGCGAGCAGCAGTTCACAGTCACTTCACCAGTCACACCAGCACTTGCTGGGACAGAGATTGCAACTGCGAGGGTCACAGGCCTGGTCCAGTCCTCCTGCCACACCCTGCTCTTCCTCAGGGTACCCAGTTCCACCTGACAGTTGTGTTTGCTTGTAAAAATATGTTGACCGGCGAGTTCAGTTCAGGATATGTGCAGGAGTATCAGACCTCACCCCTTTATTTTTTTTTGTATGTTTAGAAGATAACAATGATGAATGTACTACGGACCCCAGACTTCAAGTTCACCTCGGAATATTAGAGGAGCGCAGGAACAATGGTAGGTCAAAATAAATAAATAAATAAAAACTCAGTGAAAGGCCTCAGAAGCAGAGTAACAGCAGCTGGAAGCAGGGGTGGGTGGGAATCTGTTAGCTCCAAGATGAGATGCAGGAAATCTCCCAAAAACAATATAAGATGGGGAAAAAAATCTGAAACGCAATGAATAGCGCACCGGAGAGCAATGGGATGAGTGCAAGAAGAACAGTGTAAGAATCATCAGAGTCTCCGAGGAACAGGAAGGAGGATCCAAGGATGAATTGTGGACCAAAGAAGTCAGAGATGAGAATTTCCCAGAGTTGGGGGCATGGTGGAAGGGAGGAGACACTCTGGTGCTGGTGTGGTGCCGGAATGATTTGTGCAAGACCTACCATTAACAACATTACAAATCATGGCGCCTAAAATAAAATATATAACTTAAAAAATAATAATAATTTCTCGGGGCTGGAGTGATAGCACAGCAGGTAAGGCATTTGCCTTGCACGCGGCTGACCTGGGTTCAAATCCCAGCATCCCATATGGTCCCCTGAGCACCCTCAGGGGTGATTCCTGAGTGCATGAGCCAGGAGTGACCCCTGTGCATTGCTGGGTGTGACGCAAAAAGCAAAATAAATAAATAAATAAATAAATAATTTATCAATATTGAGGAGTGCAGCTCAGATTTAAGCGGCCCCTACGGGTCCCAGGGAATATAGACCCAAATGGAAATATTCCGAGATGCATAATCAAATAACAAAAGCCAGAGACAAAATCTTGAAAGTAGGGAGACCAAAGGAGGAACTTACATACTAAGAGATGAGATTTGTCTGTTTACAAGGCAGAAGAGAATAGTGGGATACAGTGAAAAACAAACAAACAAACAAAAAACTTCAGTGAAATGAGCAGTTCATCAAGAATACTGATCCAACTAGAGTAACATTCAGATTTGAAGGATTAATATAAAGGTTAGAGGACAATTAAGAACTTAGGAAGTTCATAGCCTTGAAACCAGTTTTACAAGAAGTATTAAAGAAGCATCTTTTTTAAAAAAAAAGAAAAGACAAGCTGTATAAACACTCATACCTTCTGTAAAATTATGTCAATATCTCAATATCTCACTCAGATAACAGACATGACAACACAATGATAGTATGAGATTTTGAAACTCCTCTATCAATGTTGGGAAGATGAACTAGACGCCCCCACAAAAATTAATAAGAAAATTGCCCTTGAAGGCAGAAGTGGAAGTGGTGAGTCTAGCAGACACAATAGGAACTTTCATGCCCTCAACAGTTGATACTAGTGTGCTACCCTGGTGCTGTATCTCTGAGTCATTAATTCTAGAGGAGGCTCCCACACAAAGCTGTGACATTCCTGCCAGCAGACCCTGTATCAACACTGCTTTCTTCTTAGCTTTTATTTTTTAGAGGAGCCCAACAGTGCTCAGACATTACATCTGGTCTGCTCAGAGGCCTACTTGGCAGAGCTCAGGGGACCGTATGAAGTTCCAGGATCAGAATCATTGTCACAGCCATAATTACATGCAATTACTCTCTATATCTCTAGAGTATCTCTAGGCCAGCCCCAAATTCCTTTCTTTGGATTATTGTCACTTGTCACTTGTCATCCCATTGCTCATTGATTTGCTCGAGCGGTTGCCAGTAATGGTTTCATTCGTCCCCGTTGTGTGCTAGTGTAGCTCAGTGGCATCTGCTCATTCCAGGAACATGAAGAGCATGTTTTATCAACCTTTCTTTACTCGTCCTTCCCAATGCTGCCATATTGGGGGCTCGTTCAGGGTCAGGGGAATGAGGCCCATTATTGTTACTGTTTTTGGCATATTGAATACACCATGGTTAGCTTGCCAGGCTCTGCCTTGCAGGCAGGATACTCTCAGTAGCTTGCCAGGCTCTCTGAGAAGGACGGAGTTGCACTCCAGGAAATATTGCTTAACTCTCTTCCGGGAGCTTTGTTTTATAGTCTCTGGATTTTGGCCATTGATGAGATTACGTGGCACTAGAGGAAGTTTGTGGGTGACTGCCAAGCTACTGGAAAACTGGGGATCTGGATGGAGGAGGCCCAGTCCAGATCCGAGCAGGCTTGGATATCTCAGCCACGGGTCCTGCATATCTGGGTTCCTCTGATGTTCCTTCATGTTTGAGGAGAGTGGCCTTGAGCATGGCTGTTGTTGGGTTCCCAAGGTCTTTGGTTATCAGGGCTCTGCTTGGGGTGGGGAGGGAAATTGAAACCCACCCCCTCTGAGGGGCCCCAGTGAAGACAGCCAGGTGCAGGGGCAGGAGATTCTGCATGTCGATTATTGTTATTCAATTATTATAATTTCGGCATGACTATAATACTTGCAACATTTACAGTTCTGATAATATACCTCACCCACGCCAAAGTGCTTAAGCTCCTCCACCACTGTCCTTAAGTTAGTTCTAGCCCCTCTTCTTTCACTCCTCCCTCCATGCTTAGTTATCTAAGTTTTGTGAGCGTATTTCTAACTCACTCATGAGTCTGGTTCTATAGATTTCTTGTTGATTCTGTGAATCATCTGGTCACTTCTTATAAATTCCCATGTCGTGTTGGGTGGAGACTGGTTCTGATGCTTGTGACTAAAGAATTATAACTGCAGTGCCAGAGTCTAGGAGAAAGTCTGGACTGAAAGAGGACACTAGAGGAATCAAGTAAAGTTTCCCCCTATCATCTCTATTAATTTTATCACTAGTTTCTTGATGTGGGTTGAAGTGTCCTTGATCTTACATAAGTGGTTTTTAAAAAGTTGTAAGCTTTTTTTTCTACAAATTTAGATTTACTGAATATTTTTTGCATAGAGATTCTAAAAATCATAATTACCCTGCTTTGGGAAGCAAAGGCTGAGACACAAGACCCCTGCCAATGGGAATGTGATAAAAACAAAACATGAAATCCCAACTCTCTTGATAGAGCCTGAGTTCCTGCTCTAGGAAAGAAGAATTCCACCCATTCTAGATTCCTTCAATCAACTCTCTAGGTTGGGGACTAGAAATTTTCATTTTTGTTCAAATGATTCTGCCAGATGGGGCTGGAGCGATAGTACAGCAGGTAGGGCGCTTGCCTTGCAGGCAGCCTACACAGGCTCAATTCCCGGCACCCCATCTGATCCCCTGAATGCACCAGTGAGTTGCAGAGTCAGAAGTGAGTCCTTAGCACCACCAGGTGTGGCCCAAAAACTGAAAACAAAAATAAACAAACACACAAACAACAGCAACAACACACACACAGATGATCCTGTCAGAGATTTTGAGGCTCACGAGAGGTTAATAACTGCATGGCTTGGTGCTGAGCTTGTAACGCTTGACAACCGATGCTCCTTTCAAAACGCAGATTCTGTTTTGGGAAGATCTGAGGTGCAGCCTGATATTCTGCATTTCTAACAAGGAGGGCAGATGATGCCCTGGTTGATGAGTAGTGACACATTTGGGGGAGCAAAGCCCGAGAACCTTCTGACCTCCACATCTTTGCTCGAGGCATCGGCAACTCTGGGTGGGGCTGCCCTGAAGCTCCAAGGCACGCCGGGCAGGAAAACTGAGGAGGCGAGCTGGCAAACGGGATGAAATCACAGCCCCAGCAAAACCCACAACTGGATTCTTCTTTGTTTGCCAGAGTTTAAAAAAAAAAAACTTTAGGCATCATAAAAGTTGCTTATGATAGTCTCAGGCATGCAATGTTCCAACATCAATCCCATCACCGGTGACAACTTCCCTCCATCAGTGTCCCCAAGTTCTCTCCCACCCTCCCACCTACTTCCTTAACAGGCACGTTTTTAAATTTAATTCTTGTAGATTCTTAACTGCCATCCTTTGG
This sequence comes from Sorex araneus, assembly GCF_027595985.1. Taxonomy (NCBI): domain Eukaryota; kingdom Metazoa; phylum Chordata; class Mammalia; order Eulipotyphla; family Soricidae; genus Sorex; species Sorex araneus. Next base: position 201,362,186 of record NC_073306.1, read on the forward strand.
GTTTAACCTGAGCAGCTTCTAAAGCAGCTACGAGATCTTAATCCATGAATTAAATCCTTCTTGCTAGTTGCCCTGACCCTGTCCCTTTGATCACTTGTTCAGCATTACAAGATGAAATGAAAACAAAGATGTGTCCCTGAAGTTCAATCTGATGTAATTGGGTGCTTTGTTCTTAATTAGAGTGCAAAGTATTCTTTTCGCAGGCCACTAAGTCTGTGGAGATGATAGTTTTGTGTTTACTGGTCTAATAAAAATGACTTTTCATTATGAGAACAAAAGTGTTTAAGAAGCTGACATAGACAGTTTCCAAGTCATGGGTGAGACAGAATTAAACTGTGCTGAGGAACTGCTGAACGTTTCATTACTAGCTATAGCTATTTTCTTCCTGTTCTTCCATCCATTCAGTACTCACCATGGTCCAGATAATAGACTAAGCACTAACATTTATCAGAGAGGTTAGATGGTCCCAAGGACCTGGCCAATAAACTCCAAAATTCAGCTTCATTATATTATTTAATGAAACAGTACCCACTCCAGGGCTGGATTTATTTATTAAATGGAAAGCTCTGTGCGAATCCCCATTGATGCTCTCTGGAGGAAACCCAGAATGAAGGAAGGTAGGGTTCCAACGGGGAGGGAGTAAACAACAGGTGGTCTGGCCCTCATTCAAAGTGTGAGTCACACTACAAACGGGTGTGGGTTTTTCTTTTAAAGTCATCTCTACTCCAGATTTCAATGTAAACTACTCGGCATATCATGAGAAACTTCGTCATCGCCACAGTGATTTTGATTAAGCCTCAATTCCCCTAAATTTTGTAAGAGATTTTTAAGTGTAAGAAGCCCATCGGGCTGAGCAGGAAGGTCAAGGAAGGTTCCTCTCCCCAAGTGTTTTAACTCATATATGCAGCATTTTATTAGGTTCAAAGCTTGAAAATTGAGTTCTAAAAGAGAATTCTTTCTCAAATAGCAATTTATAAGGCATAGCAGTAATATTGGGCTGGAGCGATAGCACAACGGCAGGGTGTTTGCCTTGCATGCAGCTGACCCATGTTCGATTCCTCCGCCCCTCTCGGAGAGCATGGCAAGTTACTGAGAGTATCTCGCCCACAGGGCAGAGCCTGGCAAGCTACCCGTGGCGTATTCGATATGCCAAAAACAGTAACAACAAGTCTCAAAATGGAGACATTACTGGTGCCCGCTCGAGCAAATCGATGAGCAACGGGATGACAGTGACAGTGACAGTGACAGTGACAGCAGTAATATTAAAAAAGGTTCAAACGGGGCTAGAGCAATAGTACAGTGGGTAGGGCATTTGCCTTGCATGAAACCGACCTGGGTTCGATCCCAGGCACCCCATATGGTCCCCGAAGGACCACCAGGAGTAGTTTCTGAGTGTAGAGCCAGGAATTACCCCTATGGCCCCTGTGATCTCCAGGTGTGACCCCAAAAGCAAAAAAGTGAAATGATTTAAAAGTAGGTACCAATCACCTGCATGTAAGTTTTATGTGACAGGACTATCCTGTAAAAGGAAACTCCTGGTAATGATTAGGGGGTAAAGATGAGACATCAGAAAAGAGAAGGCATAGGGCAAGAGGAGCATTATGGAAAGGACTGAGGCAAAAGAAGCGCAGACAGAAGCACTGGTAAGAAGCACAGAAACCTAATACCAACACCCTGAAAGGCTGAAGAAAGTGGACCTGGAGAGACAGTACAGAGGGCAAGACGCTTGCCCTGCATGTGGCTGACCTGGGTTTGATCCTGAGAACCAAGTGAGCTTCCCCAAGAGCTGAGCCCTGAGCATGAGCCTGGAGTAAGCCCTAGCACTGCCACGTCACTGTCACTGTCATCCCGTTGCTCATCGATTTGTTCGAGTGGGCACCAGTAACGTCTCTCATCGAGAGACTTATTGTTACTGTTTTTGGCATATCCAATACGCGCGGGGAGCTTGCCAGGCTCTGCTGTGCGGGCGCGATACTCTCAGTAGCTTGCCGGGCTCTCCGAGAGGGGCGGAGGAATCGAACACAGGTCGGCCGCATGAAAGGCAAACGCCCTACTGCTGTGCTATTGCTCCAGCCCAGCACTGCCACCGTATGACCCTAAAATCAAAACAAAAAAAAAAAGAAATACTGAAGCATGTCATCAAAAACTGTGTCTTTCACATTCATGGTAGTTACATGATCCCTATAGATTATAAATTAATTGCATTTATAATTATAGTTGAAATTAACTCATCTAGCTGCCTTTCCGGTTCTAACCAATCTCTTCTTATAGACTAGTGTACAGTTCCTTAAATGGTAAGTGTACACTTGAGTACATTTATTGGCATATTACAGTTTCTTCATGTTAAACAAATACCCTTTCTTTGAAACAGCAGAACTGTTCCTAATACCTACATGAATTTAGTTTTCTTCTTTTATCAATTAGAATGCAAGACCTGGGGCTGGAGTGATAGCACAGCAGGTAGGGCGTTTGCCTTGCACAAGGCTGACCCGAGTTCAATTCCCAGCATCCCATATGGTCCTCTGAGCATGGCCAGGGGTAATTCCTGAGCACAGAGCCAGGAGTGACCCCTGAGCATCGTTGGGTATGACCCAAAAGGGAAAAAAAAAGAATGCAAGACGTATGAAATCAGAGAATCATGGCCTTGTTCACAATTGTTCAATGCACAATTGAAGCATTGCTGACAATAGTGGGTGTTCAGCAAAATATGTGCTATATGGATTCATGAATGAAGCCAGTAGAAGGATTTGAAGAGGGGTCTTGGCAGAATGCAGAATAGAGATGTAATGGACAAAGATTGGGTCAAGGGGAGAACAAATGAATGTAGAAGATTTTATCACATCTCTTAAAATTTCAGATAAAAGGATATATTGGATCCTAAACCCAACCACAAATCCAATTTGTACAGCCTAGAAACATTATAAAAGATGTCAGTCTTGGAATAGACACATCAAGTAATTCTCAAAGAGATAAACTGGCTCTGGGTAGAAGAATGTGCAGACTCCAAACCCTCCACCTCCTTCTACCTCCTGCTGCAGGAAAGGGACTTGGGGATGCTTGAAATTGCCTCAGGGAGTTGGGCTAGAGGACCGAGAAATATCAGTAATAGACTAGAGTGATAGTACAGAGAAAAGACAGTACGTGCTGACCCCAGGTTCAAATCCTGGCACCACATACAGTCTCCTGAGCACTGTCGTGATTCCCAAGAGTAGAGCCAGGAGTAAGCTGGCTGGGTGTGGCAAAAAAAAAAGGAAAAAAGGAAAGAAAGAAAGAAAGAAAGAAAGAAAGAAAGAAAGAAAGAAAGAAAGAAAGAAAGAAAGAAAGAAAGAAAGAAAGAAAGAAAGGAAGGAAGGAAGGAAGGAAGAGAGAGAAAGAGACAGAAAGAAGAAAGAAAGGAAGAAAGAAAGAAAGAAAGAAAGAAAGAAAGAAAGAAAGAAAGAAAGAAAGAAAGAAAGAAAGAAAGGAAGGAAGGAAGGAAGGAAGGAAGGAAGGAAGGAAGGAAGGAAGAAAAGATAAAGAAAGAGAGAAAAAGAGAAAGAGAGGGGGAAGGGGGAGGGAGAGAGAGAGAGAGACAGAGAGAGAAACAGAGAGACAGAGAGAGAGAGTGGTAAGAGCTACTCCAGGAAAAGAGTAAGACAGTGTGTAGGGGAGAGGAAACAGCTTAATAAATCCAGTACCTAGTTAGAAAAGAGAATTTGACTGACAGCCCCTCCTCCAACACAGCCCCATGCACACCCCCATGCCCCTAGACTGTGTCTCAATGTTGGGATTATGTTTATTTGAGAAAAGACAAAGCCTCAGCGCTGAGTCTGTAGTTGTGCGGGCTTAGCATTCATGTAACCAAATGTCTGGGGGCGGCAGGAGCGATGCTGAAGGGTCTGGTTTAGTCAGAGGATAAAGCAGCCACTTGTTACTGCATCAAAGAGAGGACGCCGGTCCAAATGTCTTCTGCATCAGATCCCCAGCCCTCAGTGCTTGCTATCACCACCGCCCCAGTGCCCGGCAGACCGACAGCCTCTCTGTCCACAGAGTAGAGCGATTCTTTCCTACTGTCACTGTCACTATCATCCCGTTGCTCATCGATTTGCTCAAGTGGGCACCAGTAATGTCTCTCATTGAGAGACTTATTGTTACTGTTTTTGGCATATCCAATACGCATGGGTAGCTTGCCAGGCTCTGCCGCGCAGGCTCGATACTCTCGGTAGCTTGCTGGGCTGTCCGAGAGGGGCGGAGGAATCGAACATGGGTCGGCAGCGTGAAAGGCGAATGCCCAACCACTGTGCTATCGCTCCTACAGTGAAACTTAATAAATACAGTTTGGTTGGAAAACGGTGCTTTCCTCTGAGGAGTGAAGAAAAATTACCTATTGTTTTATGAATCCTAAGAAAAATGGTGAGCTTTGTTTAATTTTTCTTTCTAGCTACTTCGGTTTTAGTGTATAGTTTCAACAGTAGAACAACGTAAAAAGTAAAAAGCGATGGATTGTGATATTTTCATTTTTTCCCAATTTGCAATTCTATTATATGTAAGTTTTAAAGAAAATCAGATGGAGAGAAAATTATACAAGTTGTAGAGAAAATCACATTTTAAAAAACTCGGCCATCATTCAATTATTAGTGGTTTGAAAATATAACTTTCAGCCAAGTATACTGTACAGTACTAAGTAAATTCCAGAACTAAGTACTATGTAAATTTTAGCACATAAAAGCAACATATACGTTCTTTTTCTTTTTTAATTTTTTTGGAATCACCGTGAGATACAGTTACAAAGCTTTCATGTTTGAGTTCCAGTCATACAATGATCAAACACCCATCCCCACTGTACATTGCACATTTTCCATCATAGTATCTCCTCCCAACCCCACCCCTTTCCTTGCCTATATCGCAGACAATTTCCCCCATACTCTCTCTCTACTTTGGGACATTGTGGTTTGCAATATAGATACTGAAAGACCATCATGTTTGGTTCATAGTCTACTTTCAGCTCACATCTCCCATTCCAAATCATCCCTCCAATCATCATTAACTTAGTGATCCCTTCTCTATTCCAGCTGCCTTCTCCCCCAGCTCATGAGGAGGCAGGCTTCCAACCATGGAGCAATATTTCTGGCCCTTGTGTCTACTATCCTTGAATGTCAGTCTCCTATGATATTATTTTATATCCCACAAATGAGTGCGGTCATTCTATGTCTGTCCGTCTCTTTATGACTCATTTCACTTAACATGATACTCTCCCTGACTATACACTTATAATCAAATTTTGTGACTTCATGTCTCCTAACAGCTGCATAGTATTCCATTGTACAGATGTACCAAAGTCTCTTTAACCAGTTGTCTATTCTTGGGCACTCCGGTTGTTTCCAGATTCTGGCTATTGTGAACAGTGCTGCAATGAACATACAGGTGCAGATGTCATTTCTACTATGCTTTTTTGCACACTCAGGATATATTCCCAGAAGTGGCATTGCTGGATCATATGGAAGCTCAATTTCTAGTTTTTTAAGGAATGTACATATTTTTTTTCCAGTCAGCATTCCCACCAACAATGAAAGAGAATCCCTTTCTCCCCACATCTATGCCAGCACTAGTTATTCTTATTCTTTTATGTGTGCCAATGTCTGTGGTGTGAGATGATATCTCATTGTTGTTTGGATTTGCATCTCCCTGATGATTAGCGATGGAGAGCAATTTTTTTCATGTGCCTTTTGGCCATTTGTACTATAGTATGTTCTTACTTATCTCTTACTACATCCCAGAAGTTGCACTGAGCTCTTTGTTTTGTGTCTATTTATGTAATACTTACAACTGGGAGAAGAAAGTGCTGTTTCATTCCTATTTATAGTTGAGGAACTGGCACTGCCTGGGAGGATGGAAGATGGAAGGAATCAGCCAAGTCCTGTGGTTGTATCATCCGTCGCTGCACAGTTTGGAACACGGAGGTGTGATGTAAGCTGTCCCAGCTTTTTCCCCTTGAACACTAATGGAAATTTAACTTATGTAAAATAAAGTGCTATAGGTACCAGTCTCAAGAGTATACCCTATGGAATTTTTACATATTTCTATGTAAAAACTAATAATATATATCTTATATATAAATATATATCTTCCATGAAATCATCATTGATAAAAAAATAAATAGAATACATTTGGAATCCTCTAAAAGCGAGTTTCCAGAGCAATAGTACAGTGGGTAGGGAACTTGCCTTTAATTTCAATCCCTAGTGTTGCATAGGGTCCCTGGAGCCCACCAGGAGTAATTCCCCTGAGTTTCAGAGCCAAGAGTGACCCCTGAGTACAGCCAGATGAGGCCCAAAAACAAACAAACTAAAAAAGAGGAGTGAGGGTCCTCTGACTCTTCCTTTTCAGTCTTCTCAAAGATAAACATTGTCTGATTTTTATCATCAGAGATTACTTTCACCCATTCTCCCACTTCATAGAAAGAAAACAAGTTGCAGGAAACATTCCTGGGGGTGGGTGGATTGGGTGGGGGCTGGTGGGCGGGCTAGGGGTAGGTGGACATGCAGATGTGCTCAGGGCTTCCTCCCGGCTCTGTGCTGAGGAATCCTTCCTTTCAGGCCCTGAGGACCAGATGAGGTGTTAGATAGCACCCGGTTGGCCGTGTGCAAGGCAGGTGCCCTGCCCCCTGGACTGTTGCGCTGGCCCGGCACTCCTGGCCTTTTTGCCTCTATTACCATGTCTGTGCAGCCCACCACATCTCTGTGTGTATTAGTGGTTCATTCTTTTTTATTATTGTGTCAAATTCCATTATATGAATTTTCTCTAATTGTTTAATCCATTCTCCTGTGGTTGGACTCTGGAGCTGTATTCAATTTGGGGTTGTTATAAATAAAGCCTCTATAAATATTCTTAGCTGTACCTTTTAAAAAGCAAGGGCTCTCATTTCTCCTGAAATGGGACTGCTGAGTTACAGCGCAGATATATCTTTAGTGCTCATAGTGCCAAATAGTTTTCTAAAACGGTTATGCCAACCTACACTCCCACACAGCACATGACAGGTCCAGGTACTCCACATCCTTGCCAACTCTGTCACTTCATAGGTATGTAGTGGTATCTCATTGTGATTTTAATTTGAACCTCCCCCATAAGTTAGGTGACTTGTATTTTTGATACTGAATTAAATATTACAGAATTTTATAATTAATATATTTATGAATCACGAAATCCTCATTAATCATCGATCTCTTGAACGGGCTCAGTAACCTCTCCATTCGTCCTTTCCCTAAGATCTCTCTTGGCTCGGCCCTCTCAACAATGTGGCACTGGAGGCTCTTTCAGGGTCAGGGGAATGAGATCCAGCTTGTTACTGGATTTAGCATATGAATACACCATGGGAAGCTTGCAAGGCTGTCCCATGTGGGCAGGAAACTCTCAGAAGTCTTCCAGTTTCTCCCAGAGGGAGAAGTAGGCTATAAGATATCATGTGGCCGCTTTGTGGCCACGCACTTCTGGGAGCTTGCTTTTAAGTCTCTGGGTGCTGACCGTTGATGGAATTACACACACCTGGGTTCCTCTGCCAGTACCTTCATGCGTGAGGCCTGTCCGAACGTGTAGAGAGGGGCCTCGAGCATGGCTGTGTCTAGGTTCCGGTGGTCTTCGGCTGCTGGGAGCTCTGCTCAGGGTGGGGAGGGAAGCTGGAGCCCATCCCCTCCGAGGGGCCCTGGGGAAGATAGCCAGGCGTGCGGGCAAGAGAGTCTCTTATATAAAGAGACTCTCTTGATATAAAATATTAAAAATTATATTAATTTTATTAATATAAATATATTTAATATATTAATAGATAATATATGTTGGTTTTGTCATAATCTTATAATTATATAAATTTGAATAATTTTATAGTGAATATGTTATATATATAATTTAATTACAGAAACCATATGTTCTTTGGTGGGGGCTCCCCTGTGATGCCCAGGGGGCTGTAGAATGCAGCAGGGCTGTTCAGAGACCTCGGGACCACATGGCAGTGCTGGGACCCTCCCAAACCACCCCCCCGGGATGCTCTGGATGCTATGTGATGCTAAGGACCAGCCTGTGTCAATACCTAGGGTGTGCCATAACCCTGTTCTGTCTCCTGGACACGAGAGAGCTTGCATTCCTACAGGAATCTCTTGTCAGATCATCGGGAATGATGTTTCACAGTCCCGGGCCAGAGAGTTTGGAGCCAAGCTCAGCTCGTTGCTGGGTATCACGTGGTCACCGGAGCACAGAGGTGGACAGAGACCGGGAGCACTGCCAGGCATGTCCCCTTTTCCCTACCCCATACCAGAAAAGAATTTTTTCATAGTCTGACTTCTCTCCCCATTCTATAAGCAGTATCCAGTAAGAAACACTTCCTCTTAGGAATTACACAATGTGTACATTTTGCATAACAAATGTGGAGGAGAGGTTTTTAATCTATGTTTTCTGATAAACTAAAGTTTTTGGTTAAGCTGAATTATGTTGATTTTACTAATTTTTCAATGTAATAAAATGTATCAATACCGTTAAATAAGGCGGACTTTAAATAGCCACTTAGGCATATATTTGAATATTTATCTCAGTTAAACTATGCTCCAGGTGCTGTACAGGTGTGCAAAGATGACTGATTCTTCCTGCCCTCAAGCAACATCCTGGGCTCCATGAGGTAGGTTATCAATAAACCGTGATGATGTAATGAAACAAATCTTAATAAATACCTGTGTGTTTCCATGCGATCGATCTGAGCGAATGCATTTCCTGAGAGAACAGTGAGAGGAGCTTTGAGGCAGCTTCAGCACGCAATACTTGTGAAGAGAAAACAGTCAATGGGGCAGAGAATGTCCATGGAGGGGGAAACAAAGGCAAATCTATCTCTGTCACTGGAAAACTGACTTGTGACCCGTGACCCTCAAACCACAGGCACCAGCTCAAGCCAGGAAATTCAGGAAAATTACAAATTACTTTCTCTGAGCCTAAAACTTTTTATTCTACTACTTGGGGGTAGGATTTGATAATCAGCAATTTTTAAAATTTTTTGAGGGGGGGGACATTACTCCTTGTGGTGCTCAGGGGTTATTCCTGGATCTGCTCTCAAGAATCACTTTTGGTGGTGGTTGGTGGACCAAGCGGGATGCTGGAGATTGAATCTGGATCGGCCTCATACAAGGCAAGCATTCTACTCCTGCACTGTCTCTCCGACCTCCTGGTTTGGGTTTTATACCTTTTTGTTTGCTCACCACTGAACTAGAATATAGGGGAACCAGTAGGACGCAGGAAATGGTGCACAGACTCAGGATCTGAGAGCCCTGCTTGAATTTCGTGATGAATCATTTGATTTAAAGCTTAGAGAGCTGTTTCCCACAGAGCTCCTGCCTACTCATGATGGTGATGCAGGAAAATCTCAAGTGGTGCCTGCTCTCCTTAGGTGGATCTGAAACATGAAGATTCAAACTGTAGCAGCAGTATAAAGTGAAGAGTGGACAGGGGAAGAAATCATAACGTGAAATTGCTTAAATAAAAATATTCTGACTATATAGAGCGATAGCACAGCGGGTAGGGCATTTGCCTTGCACGCAGCCGACCCAGATTCGATTCCTCCATCCCTCTCAGAGAGCCCGGCAAGTTACCGAAAGTATCACGCCCGCAGGGCAGAGCCTGGAAAGCTCCCCGTGGCGTATTCCATATGCCAGAAACAGTAACAACTAGTCTCACGATGGAGACATTACTGGTGCCCGCTCAAGCAAATCGATGAACAATAAGGTGACAGTGCTGCATATTTAAATAATGCCTATGTTAATCCATACTAAAAACCCTTTACACTTAAAAAATAAAAAAGCCAAGTGGGCAATATAATGGCATTCAAGGGAAATAAATTCTAAAATTCAGACTGAACGAACTTGATCAAAGTAGCTCTTTCTACTTCCCAACCATTCAAATCATCCTGGTGATTTTTTTGTATTGAAGCCTGAGAGATAATCCAGCAAGGAGGCCATTCCTGAGCTTGATTCCTGGCTTCAGGAGTGATCCCTGAGAGCAGAGCCAGGATGAAGCTTTGAGCACCAGTATGGCCCAACATCCCCCAAGAGTGTGTGAATCAGGGGGAGGGGGCGAGGGGCTGAAATTTGTGTGTGATGTTTGGTAGTATTTGCACTATGCTTTGATTAAAAGTCAAAAGAGAAAGTAACAGAGGCCTGAGAGACAGTCCAGATGTTAAGGTGCTTGCCTTGCACATAAGCACTTCAGCAGGAACAGGCCATGATAAGAGTAAGAAGGGAAGGTCACCAAACTTTCCAGGACCTTTCCCCTTTAACAGCATCCTGGCAATGGCCCTTATCTGTCAGAGAACGCCAGACACAGGCAGTCTGCACAAAGACCAAGGCTGCCTGCTTAAGGCTCGCTGCGCTCTCTCTCTCTCTCTCTCTCTCTCTCTCTCTCTCTCTCTATCTATCTATCTATCTCTCTCTGTCTTTCTCTCTGTCTCTCTCTCTCCATCACTCTCTCTTTCTTTCTCTCTCTCAGCCCTCATTTTCTCTTGTACATGTAGCCTTCTCTCTCTTCCCTTTTAATAAACGTTCCCCATGTCACTATTTGTCTCCTCCTGCAATTCTTTTCTTCCAAGGTAGACAACAAACCCGAGAAAAGGAAAAGCCTTTCATCCAAAGAGCAAACTTGGGGCTAAGTGACAAGTTCACGTGACTCAGAAGCCACTTGAAGGCTGCCTTTCTGGAGCTGAGAGGACCTCAGTGTCTACCCCTTAGTGAGGTCTTTGGGGTTTTTTATCAGCCCAAACTGCCAGGCACTTCCCTGGAGACCAAGGCCGGGAGCAGGAGGGCGGGGAGCTGTCCCCATTGAAGCCACTTCCTGCCCAACTGCCCGTGTTTCCCACCGGAAATGCAGCAACCGTGTTATGCAGAAAACGACGTTGTTGCTACAGATTAGAAATATGTGTCTATATTTAGGGACGAGAGTTGTGACAGTGTTCCAACAACAGGGCCAGAACGGTAGCCCAGCAGGGAGAGGGCTCGCGCTTCTTGTGACCCGCCTGGGTTCGATCCTGGGAATCCTTTATGGTCCCTTGAGCACTGCCAGAAATGATCCCTGAGCACAGAGGCAGGAAGGAGCCCTAAGCATCACCAGGTATGGTCTAAAACAAGCAAACAACGAAAGATGTTCCAACAATAACGACAAGATAGAGAAAATTAATTTGGCAAAATCTTAATCATGGTTAAATCTAGATCAAGGCTACGGGTTATCTAGGTTACCGTGGTGGTGAATGAGACGTGTGCTGGAGCTGGTAAAAGTCTGCACAATCTCCAGCTCAGTGTGGACATCCGGTTCCATCCCCGCTCAAAGGCAGCCGTGCACTTGCACTTCACCTGAGACCCACTTGACCTGCACGCTGGAGGGAGCCCGGGTCTCCGGCTGAGGCAGGTCTGCGCAGAGTAGAGTGAAGTTAGTCCCAGACTCTACCTGGGTTTAGGCGGCAGCAAAAGGACTTCCAGAGAAGACCAGTAGTGAACTTAGATTGTCTGAGGGGCCTGGGGGGAACTAGATCTAAAGAGAAGAGGGAGAGAGATGAAAGAGAGACCCAAAACTGAAGGAAGTTCATGTCCAGTAAAGAAGCACCGGAGCCCTCCCAGGGCAACATGTTTTAAAGGATGCGGGGAAGCCGGGTGTGTGTTTTCCAAGCTGCCTTGGGTCGGGGGCTCTCTCTGCAGATAAGACAAATTTCCTAGGAAGTTGCTTAGCTGTTACGTTTCTGTTGAAGAAGAGGATTTAGGAGCTCTCGTGATCTGTCTTGAGTCTTTTCAGGGGCCTTGTGGTTGCTGAATTGTGTCCAGAATTTGGGTGCGTCATCTCGTAGTTTCGGGCTGCTTTTATGGCTGGACAAAGGTCCTGAGGCTGGGTCTGGGACAGTCTGGGTAATTCCTTTCCAGGTCACATCTGGGGTTTCAAAATTTTCAAGAATTCTTTACCCAGGGCCCGCCTCCCTGGCTGCCTGCTTCTGGGGCTCCAACTTTCTTGGGACTTTGAATTTTTTTTTTTTAAAGTAAGGCAAACATTAGAGAGCTCAATATCCAATTTGCAGGTTTTCCCTTTAGAAATGCAAAAGAGCACGGGTCTACACGGGTCTATTTCCAAAGAGTGTATTCGCTATTGGAATGAGGCGCTGGAAATCTTCAAAGGAATCTTCCAGGTTCTTGGGGGCTGGAGCGATAGCACAGCTGGTAGGGCGTAGGCCTTGCACGCAGCTGACCGGGGTTCTAATCCCAGCATCCCATATTGTCCCCTGAGCACCGCCAGGGGTAATTCCTGAGTGAAGAGCCAGGAGTAACCCCTGTGCATCGCGGGGTGTGACCCAAAAACCAAAAAAAAAAAAAAAAAGGAATCTTCCAGGTTCTGGAAACTGAACTTGCCTTTTCTAATCCTGGGCTCCACCTGGGCATATTCTGAGCACAGCCACGGCCGCGTCTCTCACCTCCCTCTTCCCCACCCCCCACTTTGCTGAAGGAGGAATGTGCTAAGGCTGTGGATTGGGCGTGTTCAGGGCACTACACCCGTTTCTGGTAAAGGTTGTGGCACTAGCGGGGCTGAGGGGGAGATTATTGAGTGTCTTCTGAGTCAAGTCTGGAGAGGGGGCTGACACAGGCAGAACTGCCGAGGGTGACAGAACCCTGTTGACGCTGTCCAGGCCTGGGCTTTCTTATCTCCCTCTTCTTCCTGGCACAGCCTGCTCTTCGCAGCGTCTTGGGAAGAGGAGCCCTGGCTGCCTCCCTGCCGCCTTTCGGCCCCTTTCCCTGCCTGTCCTTTGGCAGTTACAGAAAGCTACATCGGGATTGTTCAAAGGAAGACAAGGAACTGCACATAACTAAGGTTAAACCTTGTGAAATAAGGCACTAGATTAGGTTGTTGTAAATTTCATCACGAATGAAATGTGCAAGAAGTGCTCTTCTCTCTCTCTCTCTCTCTCTCTCTTTCTGTGTGTGTGTGTGTGTGTGTGTGTGTGTGTCTATGTGTGTCTCTCTGTCTCTGTTTCTGTCTTTCTCTCTACTCATACCGTCCAAAATGATCATGGAAATTAAACATGAACTTTTTTTTTCTTTTTGGGCCACACCCGGCAATGCACAGGGGTTACTCCTGGCTCTGCACTCAGGAATTACTCCTGGAGGTGCTCAGGGGACCATATGGGTTACTGGGAATCGAACCTGGATCGGCCGCGTGCAAGGCAAACGCCCTACCACTTGTGCTATTACTCCAGCCTAAACATGGAGTTTCCATGTGCAAAGCATGCACTCCAGCTCTTTGATCCATCTCCGTAGGAGGTGGAGTAAAAAGGAATATGGTTAAGTGGCTCCAAGAGATGGTGCTCAAGGTTGGATTCCCAGCACCCCATCCCCATCCCCTTAGAATTGCCAGGAGAGAGTAGTGCCAGGAGTTACCTCTGAGTACCACCCTCTTAGGGAAAACAAAACAATAGGAAACACCAAAAAAAGGAATATAATTAAATATAACACCCACAGCAGAACCATGCATAATGAAAAAGTCTAGGTTCTGTGGAGGCAGGTTTGAACTTGCAGCTTTATCAGGTACAAACAGATTGATCTTGAATGATTAATGTCCCTGATTCCCAATTCCTTATCTCTGAAACTCAACTAACAAGGCCCATTTTTTAGTTGAAATGAATTGTCAAAACATCACTTTGCCTTCCAGGCTAAGAGGCTTCCTTTCACCTGAACCTTGATCTAGCACAACGGTTCAGCCTGAAATTACCCTTTCCTTTCATTTCCCAGCAGAGATCCGAAAGGAAGAAGGGATGGGGAAGGATGAGATCGGATTCCCCAGGGCAAAGTGAAGAGTTCCTCCTTGAAGTCTTTTACATTCAAATGCATGCAGATATTATCAATGCTTCCTAGGGACCTGTCAATAACCTGGGGCCCTTATTAAAATGCCTACTTTAGTTCCTTTAATCTGTAGCCTGAGTTCAGAACTTCATCCAGCAACCTAACGGGACCCTGACAACTCCCACCCAGGATTTCCAGACTTCTCCCAGTCCATTTTTATCCTCCAGCTGACATTTCATTTTCTTTCTTTTAAATGTGGGGTGTCTTTTATTTTAACCATTTTTTTTTTTTTTTTTGCTTTTTGGGTCACACCCGGCGATGCACAGGGTTTACTCCTGGCTCTGCACTCAGGAATTACTCCTGGCGGTGCTCAGGGGGCCCTATGGGATGCTGGGAATCAAACCCGGGTCGGCCGAGTGCAAGGCAAACACCCTACTTGCTGTGCTATTGCTCCAGCCCCTTTTAACCATGTTTTAATGAAGCCAGACTCCTTTTCATGACGAACTAACAACCTAGCAGTGTTGGAACCTCACGAAGGAGCTTTTCCAACCATGAGCTTCTCCAGGCAGGAGGGAGTTCGGGAATGAGAGCAGAAGCTAAGGCAGCCAGTGGCCCAGTGTGCACCCTTGGGTTCAAATCCAGACCCAGCGTGGACTTTAGTCATTACAAATGTGAAAAAAAAAAAATGGAAAACAAAGACTTACAGCTCTGAAGCGCTGAGCGTGCACACTCAGACTTTGTACTGAGGTTTTTCTTCCCTCTACAGCTGGCAAGTCTGGGCTGGCAAAGGCCTCCAGGAAAGTACAAATTCTGGTCCTGGGGTGTGGGGGGTGCGAGGGGGTGTGAACTAGCTACCAGGACTTGCCCGGCAGGTTCTAGTCTGAAGCCTCCACCTCCTATTGTGAGTCCCGCCGGAGATTCTGAACAGCCTGATTTAGCATATGCTGGAGGCAGGAGGTGTTAATGTGCAAGGGTTGGCGGGGTTTCCCTTCTCCAATCGCCAAAATCGTTCTGAGGCTAAAAAACCAAAACAAACAAAAACCAGCTAGAGTAACAAACACTTCTTGGCTCCGCATCAGAAGTTAAGGATTAGGTTAAGATCAGCGGAGAATCTAGTTCAATCACATGCTCCCTGCCTCTGAGGAGGTTTTAGCATTATTCAAGGACAGAAACAAACAACTCTTAAAAGGTGCAAGCCTTGAGTAAATGCTGTAGCAGTAAAACAAGGAAGAAGGTGCAAACTAATCACAAATAGGAAAAACAGAGTTCGTTCTAGAGCCTAGAAACATCCAAAGACGGGTTACGGAGCATGACATAATAAGGCATAAATATTGCTGGATAAATGAGCCAATGAGTGAGAAAAGGTATGTGAGTGCAGAACAAGACCAACTTCCTTCCTTCTTCCCTTCTGCCAGAAATCAAATCCAGGACCTCCCAGGGGCCAGGAGTGCAAGCACTCTGAGCCATATTCCCAGCCCAAGACTTCAATTCTTTTTTTTTTTTTTTTTTTTGCTGCTTCTATTGTACACTTAGACTTTGCACTGAGGGTCTACTCTTTTTTTTTTTTTTTTTTTTTTTGCTTTTTGGGTCATACCTGGCGATGCACAGGGGTTACTCCTGGCTTTGCACTCAGGAATTACTCCTGGCGGTGCTCAGGGGACCCTATGGGATGCTGGGAATCGAACCCAGGTCGGCCGCGTGCAAGGCAAACGCCCTACCCGCTGTGCTATCACTTCAGCCCCACTGAGGGTCTACTCTTAGCACAATGCTCAGGAGTCATTTCTATTGGTGCTCTGGTACCAGGGATTGAACCTGAGTCTCCCACATGCAGAGGTCGAACACTAGCTCTTTGAGCTCTCACCCAGCCCTCTCGAGACTTTAATTTCCTTATAAAGCAAAGCCCAGAGCATACACCTTGCATGCAGGATCCCCGGGTTTGATCCTTGGTGCTACCTGGTCCCCCTCCGTGGTCCCCCAAGCACCAGTGGGAACGCCCCCTAAGCTCTGAGCCGGTTCCCTTCAGCCCACCAGGCACTTCCCCCAAACCTAATAACAACAACAGTCAGAGGCAGAGCTGGGTACCCGTGAGATAGCTGAGTCGGACGTAGTGCAGCACACACCTTGCACAGAGCATCCAGATTTTGATCCCTGGCATCACGTGCCCCACCAGGTTAGCCCTGGCACCCCCAGCACTACTGGGCCCCGAGTGCAGTACATCACTCGGCAGAACACTAAGCCCTCAGGGCCTGATCCCTCTGATGTGGGCGGGCAGGCAGCCGGGGAAGGCCCCTCCCAAGGCAATGGCAGTACCTTTCCTGGGAAGTAACAGCCCTGACCTCATGGAGAGCTGGTGCCAGTCTGTTAACTGAGGAGGCTGGACCAAACCTCTCCCACAGAAGCTCCTGCAGAAACAAAAGTCAGGAAAGAAATTTCAAAGAAGAGGGGCTAGAGCGATAGCACAGCGGGTAGGGCGTTTGCCTTGCACGCAGCTAACCCAGGTTCGAATCCCAGCATCCCATATGGTCCCCTGAGCACCACCAGGGGTGATTCCTGAGTGCAGAGCCGGGAGTAACCCCTGTGCATCGCTGGGTGTTACTCCTGGCTAGCAAAAAAAAAAGAAATTTCAAAGAAGACCATCACCACTCCCAACCCCCTTGTTAACCTCCCTAGCATGGACTTTGACCTAAGTAGAAGCCCCATGTGGGGGCAGGTTGGAGAATCCCTGTAAAGGCCACCGTGAGCAGAGGAAGGGCATGTAGATGCTGCCCAAGCCCATGTGCTGCTTCTGCGCTGTGTGGCCGAGCACACGTGTCGCCCGCATCTCCCCTCTTGAGATGTGGACCTTCACGCTTTCATGCCTAATGCTGGGGTGTGTGTAGGGCTCTCTCCGCCCTTGGAGAAGCCCGGGTTCTCTCTCGAGCACGTTACTCTCCACTCTCTCACGCTCTTCCCCCTGCACACCTTCACAAACCCTCTAAATGAAATCTATTTACTTCACTGCTTGTCTACTCCTGAAATTCCTTTCTGCGAGGGGAGACAAGGACTCAGTAACCCCAGTCCCAGGTGGCAGAGGCAGATTGGGAGAAAGGGACCGTCTTTCTCCTCCCCACTTCACAGGAGCCACCCGTGGGACCCACCGACATCATCCCCGACTGCCTGTTAGCCTGGAAATGGACCCAAACTCCCCAGCATTGTTTCGGGCCTCACATTCATTGCTGTTTTATTGCTTCTCCTATTTTTCCATTATTATTTGCTGGTCTCGAGTCCCACACACAGTGCTCTCTGTCCCCCCGATGGGCAGCAGTGAGGACCCTAGAGGACAAATCGGCCCTCACTCTGTCTTTCCCTGGCATCAAGGGGGTCTGCAATTTGTGTATTAGTAATTGCCAAAAAATTATCTCAGGGCCAGAGCGGGAGTAGAGCGGGTAGGGTGTTTGCCTTGCCTGCGGCTGACCTGGGTTCAGTCCTCAGCATTCCTTATGGTCCCCTGAGCAACACCAGGAGTGATTCCTGAGTTCAGAGCCAGGAGTAATCAGCCAGGAGAAACCTCTGAGCATTGTCAGGTGTAACCAGAAAAAAATTCTCAACTATTAGCAGATATTCTGAAAAAAGAAAAAAAATCATCTTAGAAAAAATGGTTGTCTCTTTTCTTTTTATTATTTTGTCTGTTTGTTTAGTTTGGGGCCACACTGAGGGGTTCTTGGGGCTTATTCCTGCCTGTGCACTCAGGGGTCACTCCTGGACCCTACAGGGTGCCAGCAGGGATTGGTGCTGGGACCCCATCTGCATCAAACAACCCTATTAAGAACAACTTTATAAATCACAGTGTTTTAATAAAAATGAACACATTTTTAAAAGTGAAATTTTAAAAGCCCATCAACTCGAAACATTACTTATACCTGACTGGCATTTGGGGAAGTGGCATGTTTTGGCCCCGTCTGTTGGCATCAATTATCCTGCTTCGCTCTAGCCAACGGCCTGATACCAACACAGTATTTAAATAGTTCCCACAGGCAGAGTCACTGGAAAGCTCCGTGAGAATTTTCAGAACCAGTTCTGAGTTTCTGCATGGTTTAATTGCTTCCTTTTAGTTATTTACACTTATATTCATATTCATGTGTGTGTGTATGAGAGAGAGAGAGAGAGAGAGAGAGAGAGAGAGAGAGAGAGGAAGAGAGAGAGCAATTGCTTTGCAGCTGAGCCAGTTGTAGAACAATCCCAGGCCTTCTCTTACTGTTCTTTTCTATTGGCTTGCTTTTTGAATTGGGGGTCACACCCGGTAGTGCTCATGGCTTTCTCCTGGCCCTCCCCTTGCCCCCACCCATACTCAAGGATTACTGCTGGCAGTGCCCTGGAGAATATATGTGGGACAGGATCAAACCAGGTCAGCTTGACCCCTGTACTTTCTCTCTGACTCACCTTTAATTTACTTACCAGCTTCTAGTTTCCAAGACTTCTTGCCATTAGCTATTCACAAAAAATAATCTGGATTGGATCAGAGCTATTGCTTTAGCCAAAATAATTAAAAGTAATACTGGCTGTAACTTCTTAGGGTTTGGGGATTAATATAAAATCCATTTTTATTTCATTTAATGCTGTATATATAAATTACATACCTATATCTATGTAGTGTTTCGGACATATATGTGATTATCCACTATTCTTTACTGTGTCCATGTACTAATAAAAAGTGAGTTCTGAGATTGTGAACAAGGCTCCAAGCGGAATCAGCAATATGCCAGCAAATATGCAGCAAAGGGAAAGAAATCAGAGTGAACATTAGAGTTTGCTTGCACACTGACGAAATAACTTAGAAAGATATACTTGAAAATCGGACATTTGGGAGACAAGGATAGGAAAGATTTTCAGGTCTGTGCTTTTATATTTTTTCATCTTTTTTGTCTTATGACCATATTATCTATTTTAAAAAATTGAACAATTTCCAAAGAAACTATTTTTTTTTCAATTTCCATCTAGTCTTTCTTTGTAGACTTTTTTGTAGGTCTCAAGTTCAACAGCATGTTTCAAAAGTAGAATAACTGTTGAAATATAATATGAACTGCACAATAATTGAATGTGTATACATTTGCCAATGCTGTGTGTGTGACAGAAATGTCAGAACATAAGCTGGAGGGGATCACGGGCTTCTAAAGATGATTGCTAGTGCAGTAAGGACACACAACCACTGTTGAATAATAACTATATTATCTATGGCCTTTAATTTGTCATCAAAGTGCCTTCAGGAGCTAGGGGGGGTTGCCTTTGAAAGAAGATAAGAAAAATTTCAAGCACAAGATTAATGCTCGCTCCTCTTCTTTCCTACTCCCTCACCTTAGAGCTCCCCACAAAGCACCTCCCTTTGCAGGTGATGACACACAGAAGTTTAGTGCACACAGGTATTACAGGTATTAGAGTGACAAAGGGGGCTATAGTTATCTGCTTTCTATGATGTTTAAAAATTTTTCATCTACTCTGAATTGGAACTGCATGGTGCAGGGTCTAAGGATTTCTTGCAGGAAGTTACATAAAAAGCGTTACAGTAAAGACCAGGGATACAGGCAAATGGCCAAAGTGGTAGAGACAAGTAATAGTGTACAAAATCTGTGTTCAATGTGTTCCCCCCCCAAACAGTAGCAAAAGGAAAGATAGCTACAATAGGTAATGTGACAGAAACCTTTGACTCACATTAGGCTGGGTTAAAGTTTGGTTAAAGGTCTACACATGAAGCTGCTACTAACTCAGGGGGCATTTTCATGGCATGTGAATCCGGCTGTAAACAAGGCCAGAGGCATGCGTGCATGTTTAGACAACAAGCATCCTGGATTCAACCCCTAGTTCAGTAGAGTGCTCATGCCCCAGTGCTGCCAGGGACCGACCCCCATTACCATGCCAAGAATAGCCCCTAATCACTGCTGAGTTGTGCTCAAAAAAAAAAAAAAGGCAAAATAAACAAACAGCAACAAAAAAAGCAAAACCAGAAATGATCTAACGAAACGCCTAAAGAT
Source organism: Sorex araneus (assembly GCF_027595985.1). NCBI lineage: Eukaryota > Metazoa > Chordata > Mammalia > Eulipotyphla > Soricidae > Sorex > Sorex araneus. The sequence goes on from NC_073306.1 coordinate 201,382,008, forward strand.
ATTTCAATTTTCCCTAAAAAGACCACTCTAATGTTTTCTAAAATAGAAAATGCCTTAAAACATCTTAATTTTCCATTTTTTCACAGTGCCAAGCATTATTCTGGGGATGCTTCAAGCACGTGGTTCATTTCTCGACTGGGTAATTCAACAATAGATTTGCTCTATATTGCTAGAGTGGGGAGAGTGTTTCGAGAAGTAAAAGGCTGTGTGCATGAGTAATACGAGTGGATCCTAACTTCACATTTACAAATCCCGTAACCTTAGGCAAGACAGTTTTTATGAGGCTCAGATTTCTCAACTGTAACATGCAGGGAAAACATACCCACCTCTTGGATATCTGAAGTAAGAAGTGTTAAAGCTTCTGTTTGCATCACACCGAGCCTTGCTCCCAGCACTCTGGTGTATAACAACCTGAGCTTTGGGGGTTGATTTTTGCTGAAAACCTTTTATTGTTTATTCGGTCCACTGCTTGAAAACAACTTGTTTAATCATTGAAAGGGCTTCATGAGTTAGATGCTCTTTTCAAAGTTCAGAGAGTTAAGGCCCCTGAAAAACCTTTGCAAAGTCACACGGTTGTACTGTGGCTGAGCCGGGATTAGCATCGAGACAGACCGGATCTCGAATTCAGGTTCTTCACGCCACAGAATACTGATGATTCCTAGAAACTGAAACCGCACTCTCAGAGAGCCCTGCTGCTCTACGGAAAGGCAAAAATGGTAGGGGCTGGAGAGATAGGGCAGTGGGTAGCGCTCTTGCCTTGCATGCAGTTGACCAGGGTTTGGTCCCTAGCACCACACATGGTCCCTCCATCCTTCAGTAATCCCTGAGCACAGAGCTAGGAGTAAGAGCTGAGCACAACTGGGCGTGGCCCCCAAAGAAACACCGAAGACTGGAATAACCGTGGAACGCGTTGAGATAGATTTCTTTCTTCTTCCTCTGTAAGAGCACTCAAGTCAGGGACCCAGGCTCCTTTGATATTTTTGTTCTTGTCTCCCAGTGGCATTGACCTCATCCATCTGGTGCAGGATGACTCACCCTTCTGTCACATTCCAGCCTGCAAGAGGAGTGAAAAGGGACAGTCAAGCATGGACAGGCCTCGTTGTGAAATAGCATGTCTCTTTTTACACTTCTTATGCTTTTGTGTACAATTCTTTCACCTGAAAATAAGGCTACTGATGTAGTTTTTATTCTAGCCATAGATATGAATGATAAGGATGTTTTTTAGAAGGAGGAAAGGGTGAAGAAGAGGAAAAAAAGAGGATAAAGGGGCAAAATGTTCAGAAGAGAATAACCGGTGAAGGGTAATAGATGTTCTGCATGCTATTCTTTTTTTTTCTGCTTTTTGGGTCACACCCAGTGATACACAGGGGTTCCTCCTGGCTCTGCACTCAGGAATTACTCCTGGCGGTGCTCGGAGGACCATATGAGACGCTGAGAATCCGGGTCGGCCTTGTGCAAGGCATACGCCCTACCCACTGTGCTATCACTCCAGCCCCTCTGCATACTATTCTTGGCATTTTTCTTTCAGATTAGTTTTACAGGATTTTAAGTTTACTTATGAACAGGGGCAGGGAAAAGGCACTTTGCTGCTTCAGTAGAACTCCAATGCCAGATCCTGTGCTGGTACTTGTGCCAAACTTATGTCCCCCAATATTTTTTGTTCTTTCCTTCTGACAGGATTATGACCCTGCTTTGGGACACAGCAATCCTGCTACCTGGTCTCATTTTTAAAATAATGATTATTGGAACACAGTCATTTGCTTATCTTTTTTCCAGTTGTTTTTGTGCTGCAACTGTTAAGTAGTTGGCACCAAGACTGTGTTTGGTTCAAGGAGCAGAAAATATTTGGTGGAGGGTTCACTGAGTGATGTTCAGGGGCTGCTCGTGGGGCTTCTCAGAGGATCAAACTGGGGTGTCCTGCATGGAAGCACCTTAACCCTTGTAAGATTACTCTGGGCCTTGGTGCTAGAGAGGATATTACAGTGGTAATATGCTCGCCTCACAGTGCTCAATTCTTGGCAGCCCCATAGGGTCTCCCAAGTACCACCAGGAATGATTCTTTTTTTTTTCTTTTTGGGTCACACCCGGCAATGCACAGAGGTTACTCCTGGTTCTGCACTCAGGAATCACTCCTGGAAGTGCTCAGGGGATCGTATGAGATGCTGGGAATCAAACCCAGGTCGGCTGCATGCAAGGCAAATGCCCTCCCTGCTGTGCTATTGCTCTGGTCCCCGGGAATGATTGGAATGATTCTTGAGTCCAGAGTCAGGAGCAACCCCCGAACACAGCTGGGTGTGGCCCCCAAAACAAAACCACAAAGATTCCTCTGGCCCAGTGAAGAGAATAATGACTGTTCATTCCTTTCTAGAAGCATTTCCTGGCCCAGGGCTCTAAACAGCAGTTCTCAGACTTCTCTGATCATCAGAAACACACAGACACACGTATCTTTGCACACATCTGCCCATTCCCTCTCTCTCTAGTGCTTCCCAAGAACAGAGATGTTTCTTGGGGGAGAGAGAGTGCACAGCAGGTAGGCCTTGCATGCAGTTGACCCAGGCTTAATCCCCCTGAAGCTTTGTATGGCTCCCGCCAGGGTGATCCCTGAGTTCAGAAGGCAGGCACAAGACCTGAGTCCTGCCAGCTGTGGCCCCAATTCCTTCTACCCCAATGAAAAATTAAAAAAATAAAATTTTAAATAAAGAACATAATGCTTTTTTGCATAACCACAGAATAAAATAAATTCAGGAAATTCAAAAGAAACACAGTACAGCATTCAGTCTACAGTCCACATTCTGCTTTTGTTCATGGTCCCAGTAACGTGCTTTACAGCATTACCCCCTCCCTTGGCAGGTGATCCTTTCTAGAATGACATGTGGTACTTTCATAACATTCTTATTCGTCTTTTAAAACATGTCTTTTACTCATTTTTCATAGCATTTTAGATTATTTTTAAACTTTTAGAAGTGTTTTCAATATTAGAGATATAATTCCTTATAAAAATTCTTAATCTTACACATATATCGAAAGTCTTTAAGGGGGTTGTTTTTATTTTTGTTTTGGGGCCACACTTGGCAGTGCCTAACGCTTACTCCTGGCTCTAGGCTCAGGGATCATTCCCGGTAGGCCTTGGGGACAAAGGGTAAAAGGGGGCAGGGCATTGAGTGCCCGGGTCAGCTGTGTGCAAGCCAAGCACCTTACCCATTGTTCTGTCTTTCTGGTCCCCAAAGGTTTTGCCTTAATGATGCAAGAGCCCAAAAGTACCCAATATTCCTTTAGCATTTGCAGCTACGTTGACAAAACTAGTTCCTCTTCTGGAGAACTATCTCAAATTTGTGGCAAAAGCTTTTAACTCAATAAATAAAATGTGGTCATTCATCTATCAACTCGGTATTGCCACCATCGAATTCATACGGGTATTTTACAAATTGAGATGCAGTCTCAGTGAGGAGGATAAGTTAAGCTCCCTGGGGTAACTGTCAACCAACAGGGCTTGAGAAACTGCCTTGCATGCAGCCAGCCCCGGTTCATACCCTGGACACCACTTATGCTCCTCTGAGTCATTTCTGAGCACTGAAGGGTGTGGGCCATTCCCCTTTCTCCAATAAAGTGAAAAATTCTTCAAAAACTGAAAAGAAACTGAGCAAACAATCCTGATGCCACTGTGTGGACCAGTCTTCTGGGAGGCAGTCCAGATGCTTCTCAGGATGTCACATAGACCTGTCCTCACGGGTGACCTTCAGCGTGCAATTTCTGTCTGTTTTTCCTTTTCCCTCCAGTTCCTCACTCAGGTACCCCGGGTTCGTCTTCTCTAAAACTGCCACAGGGGCTGGAAGCATCAGGTAAGATATTTATCTATTTGTAGCAGGGTTCAGTCTCTGGCACCCCATATGATCCCCCATCCCTCGAGCACCACCAGGAGTTAAGCCCTGAGCACTACTGAGCATGGCCATCTCCTCCCCTGTTTGTTTTTTCTGAAATGCTGGCACCTTAATATTCCCTTTGGGGCGTCGGAGGTGAGGTCCATACCTAGCAGTGCATTAGTGCTTATTCTTGACTCTGAACTCAGCAATGACTCCTGGCAGTATTCGGGTATGCTGGAAATAGAACCCTTGTCAGACATATGCGAGGCAAGCGCCCTACTCAGTGTACTATCTCTCCAGTCCCAGGCACATTTATATTCTCAAAACTTCCACATCTGAGCTACTAAAAACAAAGAAGAAACATTCACTCAGACGTGACTATAGACTGTCACACTTTGCACAATTGAAAGGAGAAAAGAAAACACAAGGTTGGGTTTTGCCACAGTATGAAACTAATATCTAAGGTTTGGGACAACCAGCCAGAGGGCTGGTCAATGGTTGGTCATTGGTGTGGGAGAGGGAAGGTACTTAAGATACAGAAAGGTTCAATATGGACAATACTGGTTGGAAATGATCACTCTGGACAAGAACTGTGTGTTGAAAACAGGTGAAGGAATATTGATGATAACGTTTCAGCATCTGTACGGCAAACCATGATGCCTAAGATGAGAGAAAGAGAAGAAGAGTGAGAGAAGAGAGGTGTCTGCCATAGAGGTCGGCTGGGGAGGGGCTGGCTTGAAGGGGTGGGAGGGACAGCCGGGACACTGGCGCTAGGAAATGAAACAGGTAGAGGGATGGGCGTTGGGACATTGTACGACAGAAATGCAACCGTGAACAGTTTTGTAATGCTCTATCTCTCGGTGATTCAACTGAAAACACAAAAATTGGGGTTTGCCTTTAAGAGCTTTGCTGGCTCTTCCTTTATCTTCTTCAAGTGGTGCGCAGAGATACTTCAAGCATATATTTTTTTTTGAAAATGGAAAAACAAAGAAGTCAAGCTCGAAGGTCAAACACTGTGGTAATTTCTTCCTTGGGTTTTCAGAAACTTTGGTCTGGAAATCTGCTGCCAAGTTAGCAACTAAAGATAATACAGACACAGAGGGAGAAAGTCTGTTAATGAGCCATTTGCTTGCCAGCAACTCTAGCAAATGCTACAAAGCAACAAGCATGGTAAATCTGGAAGAACACCCCCCCCCCCCAAAAAAAAAAGGCAGGACACGATTCCTTCAGTTGTCAGAGTTTAGTTAGCTCCCAACGGCCCCACACTCGACAGAACCTCCAAACTGTCTCTGGACTATACGTAAGGACTTTCTGAAGAGCTCATTACACAGGAAACAGCACCATTAAAGTTTGTCTCCTTTCCCCCCATTTTTGGGGGATAAACAATGATGCCTGTTGCTTGAGTATTTGTACCAGTAATTAAAAAAATTAGAACGACCTTAAATTTTACTGGTAGGAAAACTGTCAATTTGTTGAGATTCTAAATACAATTTAAAAGAGCAAATTGTAAAATAGTCTACATAATTTGAATTTTTTGAATAAGGAGTGTTGTTTTTATCCAGCTTAAAAAACAATTTAAAGAGATAGTTCAAACAGTTCCTAACTGTTTAACAGTAGGGAGGGTAACAGGAGCAAAAAACAAAAGTCAAAAGTCCCTCTGACTTTGTTTTCATTGAGACAAGAGTTTCCTTGACACTACTAACATTCTGCCTTTATTCCTTATTTTGCACTTTGGAGGATTCTGGTGAAATGCTTGATCTCTCTGGCTCCTATTCGCGAAAGGAGCAAGCAGTAGAGAAACACTCTTCCTCGATGAAGGAGTAGATTGGTCTGTTTGCTCAAGTGGATTGTTTTCACTCACTCACATTTTCTCTTTCCCTTTCTCAGAAGTCCAGCTGAGACTGCTTTCGGTTCTTCTACTTCATGCCATAAATTTTACTTTGTTTCATTTTCTTTGGGGTGTGCGACAGGGAACACGGCAGCTCTCAGAGGCTATTCCTGGTTCTTTGCTCCAGTGACATTCCTGGCAGTGCTCAGGGGACCATGTGATATTGGGGAGCAAACCTGGGCCTGCCACCAAAAGGAGCCTGGACTCCAGCCGTTCTTTCCCCAGCTCTTGAGAGCTGTACGTTTCATGGGACGGGCCCCCAAAGGAGGGGAGGGGATGGTTGCGTAACATTCCCAGTGCCTGAGCTAGGTACTTCTCTCCTGGTAGCAGCAAAACCCACTGCTGCCTCCCATCTCGGCCACATTCTTTAGCAGTTTTAGTAGCAACAAAGCTGTCGCTTTTATTTATCTGGCCGTGTCTTTATCTCTCATTAGTCACAGGCTATATGGATGAGTAACAAATATTGTCACTCATTGGAAGTCCTCAGATGTAAAAGCGATATTCTCAACTTCGGGTAACTAATATTTTGTGAACTTTTGTAATAATGGACATGCATGACACACAGCTCCTTCTAGATACAGGGAGGAGCTGGTGATAGAGTGTCAACCATGTCTACTTTGCAGTTTCATTTAGTATTAGTATCCTGTGTCCTCCTTGACTAGTATTGTCCTTTATACCTCAGTTGCTTAAAGCAACCACTTTAAGCTCAGAGGCATACTTTAGAGGCAGGAGAGAGTCTAACAGGAGGGATGTCCGTCTTGCACAAGGCCAACCTGGATCCCTGGCACCCCAGGAAGTTCCCCAAGTCCCACCAGGGAGAGGAAGAGGGAAAGGAAGAAGAAGAGGAAGAAGAAGAAGAGGAAGAGGAGGAAGAGGAGAAGGGGGATGAAGAAGGAGGAGAACGGAGGAGGAGGACTAGGACAAGGAGGGAAAAATAAAAAGGGAGACTTTGTCCTGACCTACTTTCGACTCCCTTGGTCTCTTGAAACTAGTTCTCTTATTTCATATACACTTTGCCTCTACTGATTGAAACCATCTAATTTGGTTTCTCTTAACAAGGCCACTGGCTCTCTATTCCATTAAGTCACTCTTCTGTCGACTTGGAAAAAGCTCTCCCTGTGTTCCTAAGTCTCCAAGGATAATTTTGCATTGGTAGAAGTGAAAAATTGCTTTCTAAGCATTTTTGTTATTCTAGGCAGTCATGTCTAGAATTTTCATGCCCTACAATCCATACATTTGTAGAATATCTCCTGCTCTTTTCCACATTGCAACCTGAAAATATGAGATGTAATGTCTTCTCAAATATTTTTTTTCTCTAGGCAAAAGAGTTCCAGTTTTTTCAATTGATGTATCACAGGACAGAGTTTTTATTCCTTCTGATATTTTTCTTCTCTTCTCTGAATGAACCCAAATTCTTGATACATTTCAACTGTGTTTGAGAATAACACCTTGAATACAGCTCAATTCTTCAGATGGGAATAACTGTTCTGTGTGAACAGAAAAAGGACACACTGACTTGCACCGTGAATCTCTCCTAGCAGCAGCATATCCACCCCCACCCCCAACCCAACCCCCACCACTCCCTTTTGCTCCCCACCCCCCACCCCATGTGTGTGCTTGACCAGTGGCCACACCCAGGCTCACGTCAAAGATGAGATCATAGTGATAGGAAAAACCTAACATCATTTTGTCCATGCTATTGGTATCACTGTATCACTGTATCACTGTCATCCCGTTGATCATCCATTTGCTCGAGCTGGAGCCAGTAACGTCTCCATTCGTCCTAGTCTGAAGATCTTAGCAGCTTCTCTTTACTCGTTTTTCCCAGCGGTGCCATATTGGAGGCTCTTTCAGGTACAGGGAATGAGACCCATGCTATTGGTAAAAGACATTGATTCTTCAGAAAATGCAAACATCTAGACATTTCATAATAAGTAAAAAGGAATAAAAAGCCCGTTTGTTTTTTAATAACAATCATCCCTTCACCAACCAAATTTCTATATCCTTTGCCATCTAGCCACTCTTTCGCTAAATTTTCACTCCAGGTGACTTTCAATCCTTTGGACTAAATTAAGTCATCTTCAAATAATACTGATAAGAAAAATGCAAGGCTTAATCTTGCTCTGTATCATGGATTTGACTTCAGACAGCATTGCCTTCCAGCTCTCGTACCACTTCTCTTAGAGTACTTCCTTGTCTCTTTTGAACAGTGATTCTCAATCCACTTATATAGTGCAAGGTGCCTAAGCTGAAACCCAATGCCAGACTAATTGAATGAAGTAAATAAAGATATGCCTCTATTTAAAAGCCACTGAAGGTGGCCCTTTTTTGTTTGTTTATTTCTATTTTTGGAGCTTCATCTCTCTTGCCTTACCTAATGATCTAGTTATATAAATGAAGTTCTGAGCAGGAGAGATAGGGTAGGTGTTAAGATGCTTGCCTTGCACAAAGCTGACCCCGGTTTGATCCCTAGCAATATATATGGTCTCCTGAGCACCAACCAAGAAGGATTCCTGAGCACCAAAAGAGAAGTAAGTTCTGAGCACTACTGGGTGTATCCCCCAAACAAAAGAAAACAAAAACAAACAAAAGAAGCCAAGCAAATAAAAAAAATTTATGAACTAGTCAGGTAAATGAAAGTTTAGGAGAAACTTAGAGAAAGTTCAAATGATACCTCTAATTAATGAGCATATACCTAAATTAAAGTATTTCATACCATCAAATTTAGTATATAAGCCAGTGAACACATTTTTAATTGCTTACGCATATCGCATTCAAACCTTAAAGTGTTCTATAATTTGGAATGATAGAAATACATGCAGAAACAATAGCTTGTGGAATCACTGCTTCTCCTTATAGCAATGAACAGTCTGATCCTTGTTCTCTGTATAAATTAAACTTCACCTAAATCACACTCTATCCAATTAATCTTTAGAGAACTTACCACTTTCTGAAATGAATGGAGACATTACTGGTGCCCGCTCGAGCAAATCAGTGAACAACAGGATGACAGTGCTACGGTGCAGGTGTTGTCTAATTTCACCAGCATATACAAGCCACAAGACTGGGAGCCTCATCTAACTTGCGTGTGTCTGTATTGTTAGCAACGCTCCTGGAATATGAAATTGTCTTTCAGAGGCTCAGAAATATTTGTTGCAAATATAAGTAGGTGGATAAGCAAATATCAGTTAAAATATTTTTATTTCTAGAGGAAAACAATAGACTGCCTAGTAGATTCTGTCTAATTCAATTATTAGGGAAATGTTCACAAAGAAGTGTTACTGGTAGGTGTACACTGATGAAGGGACTGGTGTTGGAACATTGTATGATTGAAACCAAATCATTAACAACTTGTAACTGTGGGTCTCAGGGTGATCCAACAAAAAGTGTAAGAAGAGAAGCATTACTGATGTTACATTGTTAAGCAGATGTGTATGTTAAGGAATTGGTTATAAAAATGCTAAATATGTGTCAATTTCTTTTTAATGTAAAATGCAGTATTGGTTGAAACTTTTTGAAGCTTAAGTAAAAGTTCCCAAAGTTGAAATTTTCTTATATTTTATGTGGTGTTGGGGATTGAATGCAAGGTTTCATACATACAAGGCAAATGCTCTACCAGTGAGTGACGTCACTGGCCCTGAAAAGTGTTTATTTACTAAATGAAGACAAATACCATCTCAAGAACACTTAATAAGTCACATTCTCTACCTAGGACATTGGTCCACATCTCAGCTTCAGGCGTGTACTCTTGGCTTTTCTCCCTCTGCTCTCTCTCTCTCTCTCTCTCTCTCTCTCTCTCTCTCTCTCTCTCTCTCTCTCTCTCTCTCTCTCTCTTTCTTTCCTTTCCTCGCTCTCCCTCTCCCTCCCCTTTCTCACTTTCTCTCTCTCCCTCTCTCTCTTACTCTCTCTTCTTATGTTTCTCTTAAGTAGCACTGTGGCACTGTCATCCTATTATTGTTCATCGATTTGCTCGAGTGGGCACCAGTAATGTCTCCATCGTGAGACTTGTTGTTACTGTTTTTGGCATCTCAAATAGGCCACGGGTAGCTTGCCAGGCTCTCCCGTGCTGGCTGGATACTCTCAGTAGCTTGCCGGGCTCTCAAGAGGGACAGAGGAATCAAACCCGGGTCAGCCATGTGCAAGGCAAACACCCTACCCCTGTGCTAAATAAAACTGTTTTGAAAAAGAACTCCTAATGGTCAGGGATTTCTGTCCCAGTATGAGACCTGGGGTAACAATGCCCCAGAGCAATTCTCCTTGCTCTGTCTACCTAATTACTCTTTCCGATGTAGCCACTTGAAATCTCTAGAGACAAAGAAAATACAAGATTAGACTCACTTAGCTTGCTCAAGCACACCACTTCTATCGGAATCTCATTAGCTAACTTATAACAACTCACACCCTTTGTTTATGAATCCTATTTTACTTTGGGGCCGTGCACTGCAGTGCTCAGGGGCAGTGCTTGGGGAACCGGCTGGAGCTGGGGATTAGACCTCTGGCCTTCTTCATTAAGCAAGCGAGCACTCTAGCCCTTTGCACTGTCTCCTTGGCCCAATAATTAATGATTTTATTTTTCCCATTGTGGAGACTGACAAATCCGAGATCAAGGCTCGGGAAGCTTCAGTGTCTGTGAAAAGGATTTCTAGACGGCTGTCATTTTGCTGTAAACTCTCAGGGGTCACAGTTTCCCAGGGACCGCCTTTGTAAGTGCCTTGGTCCCATGCATGTGCACCCCATCCTCAGCCAGACCTCATCGTCTCCCACAGCCCTACATCCTTAAACCTTCACTTTGGGGCGTAAGGATTTCAACACTGACATTTGATGGGGTAGGGGTGACACAAGCACCCAGGCTATGGCAGGGATGAGCAACAATGATAGAGCCAATAATTGAATTTTAGGTCACGAGTTTCAAATGTAACTTCATGTTATCTATTTTTTTTCAATATGATGTGTTTCCCAATAAGTCAGAGTTTAGTGAAATATCTGACATGAAAAATGTGACAAAAGTACAGCTTAAAATCATTGGGGAAGAAAGAAACATGCCTGGCATTTAGAAAATGACCTGCTTTGCATAGGCATCTTGACTTTTTTTTTTTGGTTGATCTAAACATGAAGGAAACATTACTAGAAAGGATGGATGATGTAAGACAAAATCCAGTTTCAGGTTAAACATATAAACCACACAAGGGCCATTTCATACAAGGAGGGTTAATACTTTCTATCATCACATCACCACTATCATCATCATCATCTTCGTCATCATCATCATCTCCAGCAATTCTTGTTGAAGAAGCACTGGATGGCATGTCAGGTGTTTTAATAAAGAATTCAAGAACTTGAAGAGAAACTTGATACTTAAAAGATCTCTTTCTAGAGTTAGCCCCAATTCCGGAGTTAACAAAGCTAAAATACTTCGATGGTATCTTACCATAAAATAGTGTAAGGATCTTTATCCAGAAAATTTCTTGCTCCCTCTTCCCAAGCACTGTAAACTAACTAGTGATTGCTAAGGACATGTTCAAGATATAAAAAGTGGTAAAAATGCTACTTTAGGGCAGTAACACTGAAACTAAATGTTTCAATAAAATAAATACAAGCTCTGTAACCTTGAACATTTACAGTAATATTTTGTTTTACTGGTTAGAGTCTTACTGCAAGCCATATAAGTGAAAATAAAAATGGTTTTAAATATAACAGCATCTACAAGGTCACTTATATCACTGTATCACTGTCATCCCATTGATCATCGATTTGCTCGAGCAGGCGCCAGTAACATCTCCATTCATCCTAGCCCTGAGATTTTAGCAGCCTCTCTTTACTCGTCCTTCCCAATGGTGCCACATTAGAGGCTCTTCAGGGTCAGGAGAATGAGACCATCATTGTTACTGTATTTGCATGTGAATACTCCAAGGGGAGTTGCCAGGCTCTCCCCAGTACGGGCAGTAAACTCTCGGTTCCCAGGTTATACAAGAGGGAGAACTAGGTTACTTGTAATGTGTATAAAATGTTGAAATATGATATTAAAAACTGAGTTTTTTAAAACAAATTGTCTACTTCAAATTGTTTCTAGCACTGATCAGGACCAACCATGCTTACTGCTTTACTTTTCTCAATATAAGTTAAAAAGGGGATTAGTGAAGGCAAGTGCTACTATATTTAAACTCGGGTGAGGCAGGGGTGCCAGGAATCAAACCCTGGTCCTCACGTATGCAAGGCTTTTAGCCCTACTACTGACTCCCATCTCTGACCTAAGCTCTACTATAAAGTATTCAAGTACTATTTGAGTACTTTATAGTATTTGAGTACTCAAAGGTACCTTGAGTAGGACTGGGAGTATAAACAACTTTGCACTTAAGCTCATTGTCCTAGTTACACTTTTGGTCAAAGCTAAGATGGTATCTTTCCTAATGAGTATTAATTAGTACTTCTTGTAATGCAATCTGCTTTACTACTTATTGTTAAAAATGTTCTATTTTCTTCCACAGTGCTAGAAGATTACTCTGCTCACATTTTAAATTTTATGTTGCTTCTTTGAGACTTTCATTAGAAGGAATCCATCCAGAGAGATAGTAGAGGGGTAAAAAGTTCTTGCCTTATACATGGCCAACCCAAGTTCTATAGACCCCTGAACGTTGTGCCAGGAATAAGCCACGGGAACTTCTGGGTGTGACCCAAAGTCAGAAAAGCAGATTTTCAGAGAGTGAGAGTGAGAGAGAGATCAATTCTGTAGCTAGATTAATAGAAAATGCTTGCTTAAATTCTAAATGTCTGTTCAGTAGAGGTTGCAGGGAAAGCAAAATGCCTGAAAAGAAGGAAATAGAGTATGAAATTACAGAGCTGTCACTGGCTAAAAGCCATATATATTCCGGGATTGTTCAGTGGTCTGCAAGATATAAATTGATCTCAGTTACAGCAATAGGGCTCAAGCAGGTATTATTGGTCCCAAACAGCTGCATTTCTTGACTTTAGTCCTCTTTTCTGCATCATCAGCTGTAAGCCAGGGAGGAAAAAATCCCTTAGGAATAACTATTGAAGCAGACTTAATTAATCAAGAGAGAAGCTGGTCTGGTCTGGGATTTAAACAAGCAATTGATGCGGCACCATCTTTTATAAGCACAACACTCCAGAGAAACGCACATTAAACCTTAAAAGGATGGACTTGGGACTTTAATCTTCACAGGCTTGTTTGAAAATCATATTTTCTATATATAGGGCTGAGCATTGTGAGAAGTTAAATCATATGAAATTATTAATTCTTTCACTTCATTAGAAATGCAATGATGTGGTTAATTTTTTTAGCTCTAATTTTTTAGCTTTAGTTAAAACCTTTTCTATTTTGGGGCTGGAGTGATAGCACAGTGGGTAGGGCTTTTGCCTTGCACGCGGCTGAGCCGGGTTTGATTCCCAGCATCCCATATGGTCCCCTGAGCACCGCCAGGGGTAATTCCTGAGTGCAGAGCCAGGAGTGACCCCTATGCATCACTGGGTGTGACCTAAAAAAGAAAAAAAAAACTTTTCTATTTTATATATAAAAAAGAAGTGTACATTTAGAAAAGAGATACAGAATAGATCCCATATCAAGATCTATACTAATTCTTTAGAAATATATGGAATTAAAAACCAAGACTATGCCCATGCAATTACAAATATCCATTTAATCTTATTCAATCAATGAACTAATTCCATGAAAATCAATAAAAGTCTCTTTTTTCTTTTTAATCATATTGATGAGATGAAAAGCTAACTAGTGAACATTTTAAATAGTATTACTGTGATTGATCTCTTAAAGAAATAAGACTTGCTATTATTTTATGTAATCACAAAAGAAATACATGCTCATTACAGGAAATTTGAAAACTATGGAAAAATTCAAAGAATAAAACAAAATCTATCTATCCTTAAATCTTAAATCTATCTTTTCAGCACAATCACTATTACTCTATTTTTACCTCTTTTGGATTTTCTTACACATAAATTATATAAATGTTTCAACAAAAGTGACTGGTAGAAATTATACGTATTATTTTATCATTTTCCCTTTTTAATATTACTCAAATAGTTTTGTCTTGTTTATATTTATTTGTCTGTTTGGGGGCCACACCTGGCAGAGGTCAGGGCTTACTCCTGTCTCTGTGCTCAGGGATCCCTCCTGAGGGTCAGGGGTCGAACCTACCTGCTGCACAGTCTCTCTGGATCTTTCCTGTATTTAATGCTTAATTACTGATGTATGCATTGTTTTCAATGTTTTATTATGAATACATCTCCAATAAATTTTTAAGTATATACAGATATATATACTGATATATATCAGTGTATGTATATATACATATATATACTGATATATATCAGTGTATGTATATATACATATACATACATATACATATATATGTGTATATATATGTATATATATACACCATGTAATCCCATCAACGGTCAAGATCCAGAGACTATAAAACAGTGCTCCCGGAAGTATGTGGCCACATTTTCAGTCACACAACCCCTTATAGCCTAGTTCTCCCTTTCAGAGAACCTGGCAAGGTGCCGAGAGTATCCTGCCTGCATGGCAGAGCCTGGCAAATTCTCCGTGGCATATTCAATATGCCAAATACAGTAAAATGATAGGTCTCATTCCTCTGACCCTAAAAGATCCTCCAATGCAGCACCGCTGGGAAGAAGGAATAAAGAGAGGCTGCTAAAATCTCAGGGCTAGGATGAATGGAGACATTACCGGCACCTATTCGAGAAAATCAATGATCAACGGGATGACAGTGATATAGTGATATAGTGATACAGATATATGTATATATATACATATATACACACATATATAGATTTCCTATGATTTCATTAGGAAGCTGTCAGCATTCGGGTTCTGAGTAGGGTTGGGGAGATAGCTCAAAAGTTAGTGTGCAGAGCTGGACCCATAGCACAATGGGTAGGGCGTTTGCCTTGCACACGGCCAACCCAGATTCGATTCCCAGCATCCCATATGGTCCCCTTAGCACCGCCAGGAGTAATTCCTGAGTGCAGAGCCAGGAGTAACCCCTGTGCATCGCTGGGTGTTACCCAAAAAAGAAAAAAAAAAGGCTAGTGTGCATACTTTGCATGTGGGAGCCCCGGGTCTGAATCACAGTACCACATAGTCCCCTGAGTGTCTGTGGGAGTGTCGAAGTAGCTCTGAGTGCTGCCTGGGGTGTGACCCCAAGAGCAAAATCATAATTTAAAAAAGTTTAAGAATTCTAAAAACATGAGGCTTCTTAGAAACACTGAAATAAAATGGACTTGCACAAAGTGATCAGAAGGAAGTTCATCTGTAAGCTCCCTGATGTTGGAGGTCCTCAGTCATCCACTATCTTGCAAAGATGGAGCATAATCTAATTAAAGCATAAAGTGAGCAAGTACAGATTTTTTTCCCCTAAACTGGTCCAATGTTTCCCTCAGTTTTCTGTAGGCTAGCCTACGATGTGAGTCAAAACCAAGCTTTGAAAAGCAGAGACCGAGGGACTAAATTGGGAATAATTATAGCCACCGTGTCCGAAACTCCCTTGTCTGACTCATTTGTTCCTAGCAGACTCATGTGCCTAAACTCTGAGGCTGCCTTTGTTTCAAGTTACTCAGTAAATACACATCAGATCTGTGTCAAAGTGTGTTGGAAACACAGAATGGGGGAGAGCTCTTTAACCCACACGAATTTAGTGTTTTTTTAAAGTTTATTTCTCTATTTGTTCCTGAGTCTAAAAGCTGAGACTTGTACAGTCTTTGATAGCTCACTAAATAACTATATTTCAAACAAACAAAACCAAATCATTTTAGGGGCTGGAGCGATAGCACAGTGGGTAGGGCGTTTGCGTTGCACATGGCCAACCCGGGTTCGAATCCCAGCATCCTATATGGTCCCCTGAGCACCACCGGGGGTGATTCCTGAGTGCAGAGCCAGGAGTGACCCCTGTGCATTGCCAGGTGTGACCCCAAAAAGCAAAAAAAAATCATTTTATAAGAAAATACCAAAGGAGGAACTGGAGAGATAGTACCGTGTAGGACTTGGCTCACACATGGCCAACCCATGTTCTATCACTGTCATGACGTATGGTCCCTCTGAATTTGCCAGGTGTGATCCTTGAGCTCATAGGAGAAATCCCTGAGCTCACATCCTTTAGTCTCTGTCTTATTCATACCGACAGGTTGTTGAACCTGACAACTTATTTCAGTACATATTTTAGAGAATTTTTTCCAAACATCAGATGTCATGGCTAATAAGAATAAAATAGCAAAAGTGCAATAAAATGGATTTGGGGGAGTGGGGGTGGCGGCGATGATCAGGGCTTACTCCTGGCTCTGCACTCAGGGATCACTCCTGGTGTGCTCAGAGGACCATATGGGATGCCAGGGATCGAACCAAGGGTTGGCCACATACAAGGTAAGCGCCCTACCTGCTGTACCATCTATCTCTCCAGCCCCGATAAAATGGCTTTAAGGTCACCGCCAAAGGCATGAGATGGCAGAAGCAGAAGAAACGTTTGAATGGGACCACAGGACTCAGGATCGTTCTTTTGTAAAACTGTACAGATGAGTCATCGCAGATATATTGGATATTATTACTTAGACGTTGTAAATAAGATACTGTGTATATGTTATTGTAGGTTATATTGTAAACAATGGTGCGTATCAAGTAGTGTTTATCTTCTTGTCCTTCAAAACATAGATGGTTCTGCTGATGCTGCAGCCCATTCGGCAGAGTAACGATGGGCACAGATGCTCGGACACTCCACAGAGTTGATTCAAAGACCGCCTGGCTTTAAACAAGACCAGGAATATGGGGTCAGGAGAATAGTTCAAAGGAATGGAGCACGTGCTTTGCATGCTTGAGCCCCCAAGTTGATCCCTATTATAACATGGTCCCCTGAGCACTACCAGTAGCGACCCCTGAGCGCCAAGGCAGGGTGAATCCCTGCTGTGACTCCAAGACAGTAAACATCAAGAAACAATATATACCATTTGTTAATAATGAATTTAAGCAATCAACAGGCTCCATAATATCTAACAAACCGTTTTACTTTAATTCACAATAAAATAAAAATGCAATGGGTCAGGCATGTGATACAGTGATGGAGCACTTTCTTTGCATGTGTGAGGCTCTGGGTTTAGTTCCAGGAACCACCCCAAAACAAAAATAATATTAAACTAAACTAAACTAAAAACATAAATATGCCAAACTGCAGAAATTTAGAGAAAGGGAAATGTATGGTACTTATCATGCATAAATAAATGAATACATGCCTTCAGAATGTAGAACATGTTCCATAGGAATAAACAATACTTGTTTATAAACTTTACAATTGTCCCATCTAATATTCTAAGTATGCAATTTCATAACAATATTCTGTTCTCTCAGTAAGAGCTAGGAAATTTGTTCTCAGACCTATAACCTGGCTGATGACTCATGAGAAAATAATTTTTTAGCATGGAGGTAAAGGACAGTTTTTTCTACAGAAATTGCTTTCTGTTTTTTGTTTGTGAGGCCACACCCAGCAGTGCTTAAGGGACCACGTGGTGGTAAAAATCAAATCAGAGCCTCAAAGCATCTACTCCGTCTATCAAGTCTTCACTCCGGCCCCGTGAAATATTTTCCAACATGACCTGTGACCTGACATGGAGTAGTATTTTACAAAAAGAATATCTCTCTATTGGCAAATCTCCTGCTATTATACTCCACCTCATTGCTATTTTCAGCTACTGTGTTTTTTGTTTTTGTTTGGATTAGAGCACACATGTGTGCTTATGTCTTACTCTGGGATTTGTATTCAAGGATTCCCTCCTGAAGGTGACCAAGGACCATATGTGGTACATGGGATCAAACTAGAATTAGTCATGTGCCAGGCAAGTGCCTTAACCACACCTCTCATCTACTATCTCTCTAGCACTTAGATATTGCGTTTTTACAGATTAAAGGTTTGTGGCAAAATTATTATGACTCATTGAAGACTCAGATGATGATAGTTAACATTTTTTTTTATATGTTGTGGGCACACCCAGCAGTGCTCAGGGCCAAGGAATTACTCCTAGACGTGCTGAGACATCTGTGGCATTGGTGATCAAACTCTGTTCAGCTGCATGCATAGAAAGTGCCCTACCTGATATAATATCTCCCCTGCCCAATGGTTAACATGTTTTTTTGCAATAAAACTTAACTAATGCATATAACTAATGCATATCTTAACTAATGCATATATGAAGATATTTGCATTGATTTGCTTTTGCTTGTTTTTTTTTGTAGTGCCAGGGATTGAACCAAGGATTTCATACATGCAAAATTTGTACTATTCCATGTCCCCAGCTGTGTTTAGACATAATGCTATTGCATACATCATGGACTACAGAATAGTGTAAGCATGACTTTCATGCCCACTGGTAAACCTAAAAATTTGTATAAATGACATACTGTGGTATTTGCTTTACAGTGGTCTAGAATCAAACCCACAATATCCCTGAGGTGTGCCTACACAGGATTCATTAATTATTGGGTTATTAATATGTGTTAATTAGATGAAAAGTAGCAGCAAGTCAGTTTAGGATGATTTAGGAGGGAAAATTGTGAAGCATGTTTCCTTTCTGGAATTTTCTGGGAAACTTAAAAATGTGCTAAACTCTTTGAATCTCCAAAAGAACCCACGTTATATTAAATCAAGCTCAGCTGATTATAGCATAATTTGGGGGGAAAGCACTTTTAAGGATGAATATGGACTGACATTAATTTATTTAGGAAATATTTGCAGAGCGGAAATAAGAACTCGGAGCACAGAAGACTTGTCTATTATCCTGACTTACTTACAGGCCAGGCAAGCCTTAACTTCTGTGTGTGTGACTCTCAGCCAGGTGAGGTCCAAACCAAACAAAGACTAAAGAGAAGCTGGGATAGAGAAGGAATCACTAAGTCAATGATGGGTGGAGGGACCGCTCGGGATGGAAGATGTGTGCTGCAAGTAGATAAGGGACCAAACACTATGGCCTCTCAGTGTCTGTATTGCAAACCATAATGCCCCAAAATAGAGGGAGGAAGAGTAAGAAGGAAATTGTCTGCCATAGAAGCAGGGAGTAGGGTGTGGTGGAGGTGGCAAGAGGGATACTGGGGAAATTGGTGGTGGAAAATGTACACTGGTGGAGGGATGGGTGTCCGATCATCATATGACTAAAACTCAATCATGAAAGCTTTGTAACTATATCTCATGGTGATTCATTAACTAATTTTTAAAATTTTTTATAAACTGAAGAGAAATAATAATGAGCACTGAACGGTACTCAACAGAGTTCTTATGAGAATTGAATGAGAAATTTTAAGTAAAAACGACTCATTCAATCCCTAGGAAAGATCACCTACAATATAATGTTGTATTTCGTTTCTGAAGGTCTCAATGAGATGTTCACATGAATACTAGTGTTGATTTTTGTCTTAGTTTTTGTTTGTTTTTGTTTATTTGTGTTGTTTTTGGACCACACTTGGCAGTTCTCAAAGCGTACACTCCAGGATCATTCCTGAAAGGGCTCGAGGGATTACACGCATCGCTGAGGATCTAAGTTGCGTCCACTTCTGCCAGACAAGAGCTGTGCTTGCAGTACCATCTCTCCAGCCTCTCTGGTGCTAATGTTTTATCAACCTTGAAGCCTTTCCATACTCTTATAAGCCTAGGCCTAGTTCTTTAAAAATGAATTTTAGCAGATGGGCAACATCTCCTAATACTGGCTACAGAAAATCCTGGATGTTCTGCTGATTAAAGGTCAACTTGGCTTTGAAGCCAAACCTATTTTACAGTTGATAATGAAATCCAATAATTTAAAGGCACTTTTTTTAATGTAGGAGAACTGCTATTTATTTACTCAACCATTGCTTAAGCTGATTGAATTGGGCATGAACTCCACATTACTTTAGAAAAAAAAATATATTTTTTTGGCTTTTTGAGGCACACCAGGCGATGCTCAGGGCTGACTCCTGGCTCTGCACTCAGGAATCACTCCTGGCTGTGCTTGGGGGACCATATGGGATGCTGGGAATCAAATCCGGGTCGCCTGCATGCAAGGCAAACGCCCTACCCGCTGTACTATCGCTCCAGCCCCTAGAAAAATATTTTTAATTGGATAATGAGATAGATCATTACAAAGCTGTTCATAATAGGGTCTCAGTCATACAAAGATCCAGCACCCATCCCTTCACCCGTGCACATTTCCCACCACCAATGTCCCCTGTTTTCCCACTATTACCCCCAACTCTCTACCCTTTGTCCCCCAGTCTTCCTCTATGGGAGGTACTTTCCTTCTTGCTCTCATTCTCCTTTTCTAAAGGCAATTTTTCAAGAAAAGATAGAAAAATGGGAGTCAAAAGCTATCCTGGAACAGAAGGTCAGTGCCAGAAACTTAGGATTTGATTTACTTGTCTCCGATCCTCTGTTTTCTAATTTTCAATAAAAATAGCAATTGCCCAGTAGGAATACTATGGAGATTAAATTTGAAAATGTGTTTGGTAATTGTGTTTTACTATTCTATATTAGCCTCAAAAGAGATTTTTCAGAGAGTTATTTAATATTAAAGATTCCATTATTGCTCATCTAATCTAATTCCCTCCTTTTCTAGAATAAAATCAATAAATAAGCTTAGAGGGCTGAAGAAATTTAGCCATGGTGGCAACACAAGGCTGGGTACAATAGCTCGTTTTAAACACTGAAAAGATGAGAATAGATTTGTCCTGTATTCCCTCAAGGGCTAAAATCAACAATAAAAGGTAGCAAAGACTATACCAAGAAGATATGTTTAGCAACCCTCGGTGTTTAACGGTTGAAACAGGGATCCTCAGGCACTGTTCTCCCCTGGTTCATATATTGAAGCTGGCTTTAGGGACAAAGAAGACAAATGCATAGTTATCTCTCTGTGTGAGTTGAATGCATCAGCGATTAATATATGAATCATTCTTTGGCCACCTGCTAGAGAAAAGCTTAGACAGAGCCAGCTCAGAAAAATACAGTAAGATATAAGACATATTCTCATCAGAAAAAAATTAAAGTTTCTTAACAATTTATGTAAAATCAAGAAAATGTCAGCTATCCATGTTAAAGAATAGGGTTTCAAGCAGATTCTGGAGAGTCTAAATTCCTTCAAACCCACTCACTGGTTTTTACCATTGGATATATATTAAAGCTGAACTCTGCTGCTTGGTTAACCATCATTTTACAATCTATAATCTTCTGTTATCTGTACTGTGCCCCTTTTTATTTACGTGGAAAATTGAAAATTATTTTCATGGCTTTTAACAACCTCAAGACAAATTACTGAAGCATGACTCTGGTGAGACAATGTAAATCATTTATATACTAGTATTTTATATACTCCATGCTAGAATGAGAGAATATGCTACCAATCATGATACCCCAAACCCTAAAACAAATATAAAAACAAGAGCCAGAGGTAAAAGAAAGAGTTCTCTCTTACAAACAATCTTAGTGAGATGGGACTGGCTTTAGCAGCAAAAGAGAAGTGAGAAGTGATTTGAGGAAGTAGAACGAAAGTCTTGTAAAGGCTGGGATATTTGTGTGAAACCAAGTCTAAGGGGAACTCCAAGATATGTCTTCCTTTTGCTCAGATCTGGACCTGAGTTTGCATATTTTGCCATTTCGGAGTGTGTCCTGTCTGAAATAGCAAATACACTTAGTATAAGTGCTTAATGAAGCAGCAGCAAAGTGGACACATCCGGTCACAGAGCACATAAAAATAACAAAGATAACATGGACTGAATGCTTACCAAAGGCTGACGCAGTGATAAAATGTTTCATGTTAGTTAACTAATTTCAAATTCTCATAACAAGTCTGCAATTTAAATATTATTCTTTTGGGGTTCAGAGTGATAGTACAGTGAGGTGGGCATTTGTCTTGCACAAGGCCAACCCAGATTTCATCTCTGCCACCAAGTATGGACCCCAGAGCCCTCTATGAATGAGCCCCTGAGCACAAAGCCAGGAGTAAGCCCTGAGCACTGCTGGGTGTGGCCTCAAAACAAACAAACAAGAAATTAAATACTATTCTTCTTATTTAAAAATTTTTTTTGGTCTTTCGGTTTTGGGGTTATACCCCTGGTGCTCTATTCTAGGAGATTAACTCAAGGACAAAATCTCATCTGAGGGTTCCTCACTCCAGATTACTAGGAAATTCTCTCAAGGGCGGGACTCCATCCAGGATGTATGGCTTTATTCTTCCCCCAGCTAGTAATCCATTTAAGCAATCATAATAAATTCATTTCTTACTAACATTTCTAGTGCATGGCAGAGCCTGGTAAGCTCCCTATGGCGTATTTGATATACCAAAAACAGTAGCAATAACAGGTCCCATTCCCCTGACCCTGAAAGAGCCTCCAATTGTTGGGAGAGATGAGTAAGGAGAGGCTGCTAAAATCTCAGGGCTGGGACAAATGGAGATGTTACTGGCACCCGCTCGAGTAAATCAATGAACAGCAGGATGACAGTCATACAGTGACACCCCTGGTGCTCAGGGGTAACTCTTAGTTCTGTGCTTGGGTATTTATGCTGTGCTGGGGACTGACCCTCTGTTTTAAGGCATACAAAGTGTGAACTCCCTCAGATCCTGTCCCTAACCCCATCTTCAGGAAAATGAAGGTTTAGGGAAATGAACCGCTTTCCCCAGAGAACTAGGTGTGTAATCTCATATGTGAATAATATCTTCTGACTCCTGTACTGGAGTGCACCCTTCGCCGGCATTTATTTACCTGACACCGGGAGAGTGGAAGGCAGTCTTGTGACACAGATGAACACCCCTTCCTTTGGCTCTGCCCTGTGGCATTTTGGGAGCACAGTGTGCCTCTCACGTTAATCCTGGGAAGAAGCTTCTCAAATTTGCTGTCCATGAGGCACATAATAGGACAAAGACCTTATAGGGATGATTGCCTTTAATCCCGAGAAGTGGCACAAGTTAAACAACAATGTGGAAGACCTTCCGACTGCTTTTTGTTATAATAAATGATAGCGCCAATTCAGTGTGGCAAGCAAACTAGAGAACCATTCGAAAGCCCAACCTGTCTGTGGCAGGCCCGAGTATGAAGGCTAAGGGGTGGGTGTGTACGGGACAATTAGCTACAGGTTTAAAACAGGGGGACAGTACGTAAAGGCAGCCAAGTCTTTTCTTCCAAAGTTGACATGTGGTCTGAAGGTCTGTTATGGTCACTCATTTAGATAGAGCCCCAATTTTTATTTTTATTAATTGTTTTTCTTTTTGGGTCACACCCAGCGAGGTACAGGGGTCACTCCTGGCTCTGCACTCAGGAATTACCTCTGGCGGTGCTAGGGGACCATATGGGATGCTGGGAATTGAACCCGGATCGGCTGCATGCAAGGCAAATGCCCTACCCGCTGTGCTATCGCTCCAGCCCCAGAGCCCCAATTTTTATATTATAACTATGTTCGTAAAAAGCATGAGTGCATTTACCAGTCAGCATTCACTACGACCAGCAAGTCGTCACTTTAAAAACGAGAAGTGGGCTTCAAGAGAATGAGAAGACAGTGGCAGGCACATTTTGGTGGAAAAAGAGAACTGGAAAGTCACTTGCAATGGTTTCCAAACACGAGTGTGCAGATGAAAGCTGGCCCAAGGTGAAATTTTCGGCATCAGGGAATGTATGGTAGAACACTTGACTTGTGTCTGTGAGGTCCTAGTTTCAATCTCTCGCACCATACATAATAAACAGGATAAAAACAGGATGAGGTTTTCGTTCATTTAGAATAAAATGTGGGGCCAGGAATATGGCTCAGTGGCAGAAGGTTTGCCTTGTACCTCTGGCACCACACCCCTCTGTGTCCAAACTCCTCCCGCCCACGAGAGAGTGAAACAGCAGTAACAAGGGCAATGTAGAAACAACTGCCAAACTTGAAATAATTGTAAATTTTGACTTTTTAGATGGTGCCATGTTGTTTCTTTTATAAAAAGATTATTAGAGTAGATGGTGGTTGTGTTTTTTCTTTAGTGTCTTTACTTGGTAAATTAAAGGCAATCAACTTTCTGCTAATCTCGAATGTATACATGTACGTGTGCTTGGTGTCTCACTTTCAATATTTTTATTTTTAATCTTCACATTGAATTTGTGAGGAAAGTCCTATGATCATCCCTTTCTCATTAATGAGGAATCTTGGGACTAGAGGAAAAATAATTTAACCCAATTATACAGTTATTGAGTAACAGAACTGTGGCTTCTATTCTTTACTTCTTTCATTTGGGAGCTGACATTAGGGTCTTATGGTACAGATGGCTGCTAGAAATAAAAAGCAGAAATTGCAGAGGAACTAAAGTAGTGAATACTTTCCCCTGCTTTGTTTTACTGGGATCTCTATAGAACTTTGCTTGCAAAAATATTTTCCTTTACAGTCAGCATTTATAAACTAACATCATACAACCCTAGATGTCTAAGGGCAAAAGTCTTAATAGTTATCTCCTCATTTTTAATAAATAAGGAAACTTAGAGGAAGTGTCTGACTTAAAACACTAAATACTTGCATATCACTGGAAGTCAAAAATGCTTACTTAAAGCAAAAGTCTTAAGATAGTTATTATTGATTAATGCATAAAGAAAATGCAACTCGATCAAATTAATACAGTATCTGCATGTGATAAACTCCAATTCAGCCAAATCACTTATCCTTGATAAAGAATAGCAACTTGCGGGGGTAGGGGGGTGGATATCAACCCTCTAAAATAGAAGTTTATTTTAATTTAGTTCTTTGGACAGAGAAAGCACTCAGCAAATAGCCAATCACTTAAAAATGAATAAATACTTAGTTTTATATAACTCATCTGAACATGGGCCACATGTATCTTTTATTATTTTAGAAATAAGTGTTGAAGAACTATGAAGATGCTTAGCCCTATAACTCTTACATGGTTTCACTTTGATCAACTCAGAGGGTTTGTCATTGATATGAAATCGATATATAAAAATATGCTAATTTAGCACAATGAGGGTCATAATGAGTTTGAAAAAAATAGCATTATACATTTGGCACTTTCCAAACTCTCCATGTTACAGCAGGTGCCAAGGCGTCAAGCTCCAGGTCACTTTAAATCTCTGCTCATGAAACAGGTAGTCAATCAGAATGTAGCAGGGGATGGCTGGGGTGGGATTTGGCAGCAGATAAAAGGAAGCCCCAAGCCACATCTCTCTCTCCCTGAACACACGCACTCTGTACTCTTCCTCTAATAGGTCAGGTCAGGCGGTGGACTCAAACACGGGGCCAGTACCACTTCTGCCAGACAGGGGCAGGTACAGGCAGGGCTCAGGTGCCCAGGATACCTCAGGTACAGGCAGGGCTGATGTTCAGGATAGCTCAGGTACTGCAGGGCTGATGCCCAGGATAACTCAGGTACTGCAGGGCTGATGCCCAGCGTAGCTCAGGTACTGCAGGGCTGATGTCCAGGATAGCTCAGGTACTGCAGGGCTGATGTCCAGGATAGCTCAGGTACTGCAGGGCTGATGTCCAGGATAGCTCAGGTACTGCAGGGCTGATGCCCAGGATAGCTCAGGTACTGCAGGGCTGATGCCCAGGGTAGCTCAGGTACTGCAGGGCTGATGCCCAGAGTAGCTCAGATACTGCAGAGCTGATGTCCAAGGTAGCTCAGGTACTGCAGGGCTGATGCCCAGGGTAGCTCAGGTGCTGCAGGGCTGATGCCCAGGATAGCTCAGGTACTGCAGGGCTGATGCCCAGGGTAGCTCAGGTACTGCAGGGCTGATGCCCAGAGTAGCTCAGATACTGCAGAGCTGATGTCCAAGGTAGCTCAGGTACTGCAGGGCTGATGCCCAGGGTAGCTCAGGTGCTGCAGGGCTGATGCCCAGGATAGCTCAGGTACTGCAGAGCTGATGTCCAAGGTAGCTCAGGTACTGCAGGGCTGATGCCCAGGGTAGCTCAGGTACTGCAGGGCTGATGCCCAGGGTAGCTCAGGTACTGCAGGGCTGATGCCCAGGGTAGCTCAGGTACTGCAGGGCTGATGCCCAGGGTAGCTCAGGTACTGCAGGGCTGATGTCCAGGGTAGCTCAGGTACTGCAGGGCTGATGCCCAGGGTAGCTCAGGTACTGCAGGGCTGATGCCCAGGGTAGCTCAGGTACTACAGGGCTGATGCCCAGGGTAGCTCAGGTACTGCGGGGCTGATGCCCAGGGTAGCTCAGGTACTGCAGGGCTGATGTCCAGGGTAGCTCAGGTACTGCAGGGCTGATGCCCAGGGTAGCTCAGATACAGGCGAGGCTCGGACGCCCAGGTAGTGACAAGATTCTGAGCACAGGACTCTCATCCACGTGCACGTGGCCACGGCCGAGAGCAGGGAAACCAGGACGAGATGACAGGAACTGCTAGGGACAGCTGGAGGCCCAACGAGGTCCGAAAACAGGGCTCTAGGTGGGAGACGGAGGAAAGCATTCATGGGGTAGAGAGCAGCACAGGGCAGGGCCCAGCCATCGTGCGTGGGAGGCTAGTGGACAGTATGGGACAGGACAGGGAAGGCGTCCATGAGACTGGGCAGTCAGGGTCAGGACCTGCTCATCGTTCATGGATAAAGGAGAGGCCTGGACGGCTGGGGAAGGACTGGGACCATCTACCTTTACTGTGTGATAAACTAACTTTCAATCTTCCAAGTTTCGTATGCAAATATTTCACACAATCCCCAAGAACAGGAAAATAACGCCTTCGCGCTAACCAACATTTAAAGACATTATATATGACTAAATCTCTTTATGGCAGGAGACACCCAAGTTCAGAGTGATGCTTTTTTCAGGGATGGAGAGGGGCAGTTCGCATCAGGCATAATAACCTTGGCAGATACTGAGGCTTGCTCTGGAAAGCATACTCAAGAATTAGATTAAAGTTGTAAGGGCTATGCTCAGCATTTTCAAGCTCGGCATACACCTAAATGTCATATCCTGCTCTCTGGAAGAAAATGGGCGAACAGTCGATTAAATTACCTTTGGAGAGATCTCAGGGATGGGGAGCAGCAGCAGAAACAGTTCTGTGACCTCATCCCCAATCAGGAAGTCTCATTCAATTCCTCTCTTCAAGCCAATGAGCTAAGGAAGTCCATCTAGCACTTTGGAAAGGCAGGCATTGAGGAGATCTCAGAAAAATCCCCAGTAATCCTGCAGGTCAAAGTAAGACTTCTGTCTTAGGGAGATGGCTTTGAAAGCTTGTGAACATGAATTTCATCAGGGAAGCCTGGGTTCAATCCCCTGAGCACCACGAGGTGTGGCCCCCATACTGAACAGAAACAAAATATTGACTCAGAGAGACAGTACAGGAGTAAAGTGCTTGCTTTGTATGCCAGTAAATCTGGTTCAGTCCCTGGCACTGCATATGATCCCAAAGCACTTCCAGGAGTGATTCTGAGCACAGAGCTATGAGCAATCCCTAAACACCATCCGGTGTGACCCAAATCCAAAACGAAACCGAACAAGAAACCAAAAATTGGCCTCTCAGAGAGAACACTGGCATCATACTGAGGAGGTTGGATTTTTGTTGTTGTTGTTTGCTTTTTAAATCTTGGCTTGGGTTTGCATGAGAAATGTTCAAATTAAATTTGATTGCTGAAAATAGAGTGGTAGGTAATTTTTCAAATTCCTCTTCTTTAATTAAAGATCCAAAATGTTGAAAGTGCTAAGAAATTCTGATTCTCAAAATCAGACATTGGTGATTCTTACAATCTGTCTTACTTAAAAAGCCAAGACCCTAAGGCCTCAGAAGATGATGAAGTTCGTTCTATTCAAACCAACCCCATTAAGAGTGGCTAGATCTCTGTAGGCAACGACATTTTATGCACAAGTCCTGGTGTCCATCAAGCTCTAATTCTTGCTTCAGGCCTCATATTCTGAAACGGGGATTTCCTGTGCCTCTGTGGAGAAGTGGTCGGCCACTGTGTGCCACAAGCCTGAAGATGTTACTTCACTATTGTTTGTTCAGAATCGGCATCATGGCCAGAGACCCCATAAATAAAATCATCGGGCCAATTTTGAACTTGGGTCGTAGGGTCTTGAAGTACGACCAGCAGGATGTGAAACTCAATGTTTCTTTTTTAGGAAAAAAAAGAGTATTAAGCACCTATTTTGTGGCTCAAGAAAGGAAGAGATTTCTGATAATAAGGTTCATTTCAAAGAAGTACCAAATGATCTGAGATTGCCAGTATTGTTCTGTTAATAAACAAGCCTTCAAGACACATCGCATCTGGGGCCCAGGGAGATGACTTAACAGTTAGGGGATTCTTTGCATGCAGTCTGCTTGGGCTAAGTCCCAGCACTACAGGGTCTTCTGAGTACCACCATGTGCACCCCTTCTCCCCATACACCCCCCACATAGACTCTATCTTGCTTTTCACTGTTATATACTTCTTATACCTTTCAATCTGCTCAGTCTTTGTTAATTGGCGGGAGTGTGGGGAGGTGCTCACACCCAGCTGTGCTCAGGGCTTACTCCTTTCTTTGTGCTCATAGATGTTTCCTGGTGGAAATGGGGGGACAACTCACAGTGTTGGGGCTAGAACCAAGTTGCCTTTGTGCTACTTTACACCCCAGCTATAATCATCATCATCATCATCATCATCATCATCATCATCATCATCATCATCATCATCCAAAGAAGCATTAGGGGCCAGAGAGATAGTGGGTAAGGCACTTGTTTTGATGTGGCCACTCTGGGTTAGATTCCCAGCACTGCATGTGATCCCCAGAGCACCATCAGAAATGATCCCCAAGCATGAAGCCAGGAGTAAGCCCTGAGCCCTGCTGAGTGTTGCCCCCAAATCAATAAATACAAAGGAGTATTTTCATACACCATGTTAATGTTAAAGCACAGTGTCTCTCGAGCAGGAGAGATCAATCTCCAGAAAGAGAGATCACTAAAGACTGTCACACAGGCTCAGGAGACAGATCGTTATTTCAAAGAAACAGGTTATTAGCATCAAACCACTGGGAGCAGCTAGAGGCCATATGTGTGGAGACCTACTCACTCCCACTGACCCACACCCCGGTTTCTCCCATGTAAAGCTCAGAGCCCTAAGAGTAAGATGGAATGAACGGATTCAGATGATCATTATTATTATTTTTTGGCTTTGGGGGTCACACCCAGAGATGCTCAAGGATTTGGTGGTGCTTAGGGGATGATATGAGATGCTGGGGATCCAACCAGGGTGCCCAACCTGCTGTATTATCTCTTCAGCCCCATAATATTAATTTTATCAGCTTTTTTTCCCTTCTGGAAATTTTCAAGCCAAGTTCTATTTATCTGGTCTGTTCTGTTCTGTTTGGGGCAATTTCAAGCAGTGCTTAGAACTTACTCCTGGCTCTGTGCTCAGGGCTCACTCCTAAAGTGGCTCAGGGGACTATATACTGAGCCAAGGATCGAACCCAGCCTGACTCTGTGCAAGGCAAGCATCTTACTGTACTATCTCCTTGGCCCTATTTACATAACCTGAAGATAGCTGTGCCAAATGGGAAATATCAAGGCCAATTGTAAAACATTGTAGGCCTATAAAAACTGGATCCATTTTAAATGATTTTTTTTTTAAAAAAGCCTGTGTCTTAATTTTCATTTTGGCCTCTAGTGCACAGCACAATATTTATCTCACAGTGAGCATCTCATAAACATCTATTTATTTATTCTTGGGTTTGTGGGGGCAACACACAGTGGTGCTCAGGGACTACTCCTGGATCTGTGCTCAGGACTCACTGCTGGAAGGCATAAGGGACATTATGGGATGTCTGGGAGGGATCCAACTTGGGTCACCATGTGCAAGGGAGACACCCTACCGCTCTACTATCTCTCCCGTCCTGTAACCATTTATTGCACCGAAAATATTTCCTATGGTGAAGAATAGAAAATTTTCCCTGGACGTTGATTCGCTGGATATAATTGTTTTCTTTCTATTTTATCCTGAACATGTTATTGAACCAGTGAATGGTTATGCTGACTAGCAACTGAATAATAATAGGTTTATTTTACTTTTATATCAGGCAACTCTGTCTATTCAAGCAGCAAAATTCAGTCATCTACTCTGAGTATTTGCTTACTTTAATGACAAGATTTCAGCCTCTTCAGAAATATTTACCATCTGAAACTATTGGCTCTATAATTCTTGCCCTTCGTTTCAACTTTCCTATTCGTGAGATCAGTGTTATAATTGCTTATTCCCTGTTAATAGGTAAAGGCATGTGGCCTGCCACTTAGATATTATACACATGAAATTGCTGTTACTCTCAATACCTACAATTAATATGCAAATGTGCTGAAATATGAGGCAGTTGTATATTGCAAGTAACAAAGGGCTACATATGTATTTTAGTTTTTGTTTTATTGGGTTTTTGAACCACACCCAGGAATGCTCAGAGCTAACTCCTAGTTCTGCACTCAGGAAACACTCCTGGTGCAGTTCAGGAAACTGGATGAAAGTTTGTATCAAACCCAGGTCACCTCACACAGGCAAATGCCTTACCTGATAAACTTTTTGGCCCCTAAAGGGTTACATTCTTAAAAGGGCATATTTTAAATGCATCTTTAGATATGAGACTATCATACTACTGTACATTCTCATTGACATTTGAGTTAGTTTTCTTTTTATTGTTATTTTTTTCTTTTTTAAAAAATGTATTTATTTATTTATTTATTTAATTGAATCATCATGAGAAAAGTTACAAAGCTTTCAGGTTTAAGTCTCAGTCATACAATGATCAAACACCCATCCCTTCACCAGTGCACATGTTCCACCACCAAGAACCGCAGTATACCTCCCACACACACACTCCGCCCACGTGTGTGGCTGATGATTTTCACTTTACTCTCTCTTTACTTTGATTACATTCAATATTTCAACAGGAAACTCACTATTATTATTTGGAATTTCCCCCCAACAATCAGACCTGCCGAAAAGGCATTATTTGATAATTTGTTTTCCATTGCTGAGAATGAAGAGCATATGCAGCCGCGCGGTTTTGGATTTCTCGTATTTTAGTAATTAAGTCCAGAGAAATTTCTGCCAGAAGCTGCATCACTGCAAGCTCATACCTCTGTCTAATGGGCTCCAAAAGATGGCAGTCACCACACTGCAGCTGCTGAAAGGAAAGGCTGAGGGACAAAAACCTTTTCCCTTCCCTGGCGGCACGGGGCCATAGCTTAGTTCACAGTCTAGAGGCATTTCTGCAAGAAGCCGCTGGGTTCCGAAATTGGTAAGTATTTTATGGCACTGGAAAACAACTGAAGTGATTCTTGATCATGAATCTATCAGAATCAGCGTCTGGTACTAAGAGGATTGTTGGATTTGCTTTTCTATTTTAAAATTTGATTAAAATATAAAAGAAAAGAGGCAGGCGGGGGTGGGGGGCTTGGAAGGGTGGGAGGAAAACTGGGGGCACTGGTGCTGGGAAATGACACTGGTGGAGGTATGGGTGTCAGAACATTGTATGACTGAAACCCAGTCATGCATGGTTTTGTAACCAAATACGTAAATAAATTTAAAAGGGAAAAAAAGAGAAAAATATAAAAGAAAAGGTCATTTTTTTTCTTTTTTTGGGGGGGGTCACACCCAGCAATGCACAGGGGTCACTCCTGGCTCTGCACTCAGGAATCACCCCCGTGGTGCTCAGGGGACCATATGGGATGCTGGGATTTGAACCTGGGTCGGCCACGTGCAAAGCAAACGCCCTTCCCGCTGTGCTATCACTCCAGCCGCAAGAAAAGGTCATTTTTATCATGTGTCTAGCAGTTAGGATTTGAAAGCATAGTGTTTCTGAAACATTGAAATTGGGTTTATGATGTAAATATATATGTATATACAACAACATAATATCTATATATCCCAAATTCAGTTATGTAGGTATAACTGTTAATTTTATAATGCAATATGTGCTTCATGGTGAAACTACTTATGCTAGACACTCTTAGGCTGACAAAAAACAACTTTTGGTCCAGTGGTGTTACTATTTTCAAATTTTAATTTTCATTTGCAACAGGTCATTAATGTTCTTAAAAGTCTAAGTGCTATGATAGAAATTTTATGATCTATGTTTAAAAGATACACAGAAATTGTGCTATTCTCTGTATTTTATTGGAAAGGAAGCAAAACTTGACTGTGGACCTTTCTGAAACTTCTTCGAAGGTCTTTGGACTAGTGAAATTTATCTTCTGCCCTAAAAAGGCCTTATCCCTATGTCATAGTGAGAAGGATCATTTAGGTATTTGTGACATGAATAAAAACAAACCCTGTGTCTCTGACCACAAGGCTGAGGTTACCAGAGAGAGGAAGACTGTCAAATAGGGGAAGGCTTAAAAGAGTGTGAGCAGGAGTATCAGCGGACTGTGGCGAAGGGGATATGCTAATACTTGTGTGGTGGGTGTGAAGAGGAAATTTTGTTGAGGTTTGAGGTTTATATCCCTTAACAATAGTCTTATAAAAATATTAATAACAAAACAACCACCTCCCAATGTTTGGCATAATAAATGTCAAGAAGACATTTTATTTTGTGAATCATTTTTTACTTTTCTTTAAATTATGTACTAATGGTCTTTCTTTTAAATTAACAATATGAAGCAATCAAGAACTGTTGTTGACATCCGTAAAGTCTTTTGTCACTGACAGTCATCCCTTTGCTCATCGATTTGCTCGAGCAGGCACCAGTAACATCTCCATTGTGAGACTTGTTATTACTGTTTTTGGCATATTGAATACACCACGGGGAGCTTGCCAGGCTCTGCCATGCAGGTGAGATACTCTTTGTAGCTTGCTGGGCTCTCTGAGAGGGACGAAGGAATCGAACCTGGGTCAGCCACATGCAAGGTAAATGCCCTACCCGCTGTGCTATCACTTTGGAATCGAACCTGAGTCGGCCACATGCAAGGCAAATGCCCTACCCGCTGTGCTATCATTTCAGCCCAAAGTCTGTTGTATATATAAAAATTTTGCTGAGGGTCCGGAATGATGGTACAGTGGGTAGGATACTTGCCTTGCATGCAGCCAACCCAGGCTCTGTTCCAACCTCCACCAGGAGTAATTCCTGAGTACAGAGCCAAGTGTAACCCCCAAGCATCTCTGGATATGGTCCAAAAAGAAACAAACAAAATCCCAACAACCTCTGTTGGTGTTTGTTTCTGTTTGGGGACCATATCTGACAATGCCCAGGGCTTACTCCTGTCTCTGTGCTCAGGGGCCACTTTATCAGTGCTCAGGGTACTAGGACCGAAACTGAGTTGGGTTCATGCAGGGCGAGCACCATATCCAGCGCACTATTTCTCTGGCCCAGCTGGAGTCTTTTAATCTTGGATGAAAAATAATATTTTTTATCAATTGAGATTCTGTGGTTTACAATACTATTAATAAAGATTTATCATGCACATAATTCCATAACCTCACTTATTCCCATTATACCTACTCCCTTTCCCAAGGCCACTAAGGCTCATTTCTTTCAACCCATCTCTCCACCAGCTCAGTTGTACGGATCAGTTCTCCCATGTTGTGGCCTTTGGACCTTTCCTGCTAGCTTGCTGTGTATCTTGGAGATGTGAGAGAGATCATTCTGCATGTCTCTTTATTTATCAACTTATTGTTTTGCACTTATACATTGGTAAGTTGTGGTTAGTTTTTGGACCACACATGGTGGCTTGGTGCTGAGGATTGAAACTGGGTCTCCTGCATACAAAGCTTGCACTCATCTGTTGAGTTATTTATTGCTCCAGTTTGCATTGCTGATTTTTAAGATGCACACCTTCAGAGATATTTGTATAAAACTACTGTTTATAAAGAAAAAAATGAATAGTGCATGAAATAAAAATACTCAATAATCCCAAACAAAAATGTTTGTCCAAAAGCAAAAACCAAAATAGATCCAGTGTATCATATAATATATTGGTTCTTTTCTTTGCTTGACAAATTAGAGAAATATCACATTTTTTACAGATTAAATGATATACGTATAGTTCAAAAGCTTTTCAGAAAGAAATATTTCTCTAATTAATATCAATTAATACTAAATCTTCTAAAGGAGAACTATATGTTGTCAGGTTATAAAGTAGACTTAATAAACAATAGAACAGTAATTCCAGTGAATGAGAGTAATAAAATGCTCTGAATGCATTAAATAGATGAAACTGAAATTTACCCTTTTCAATTTGTACCTCATAGTAAAAAGATTACAAAATAATTTTCTTTAACTAAAAATGTCCAAAATTTAAATAATGATGAACATGAATTGGTCTGTGAATATTTTCTTATTCTTATTTATTAATTTAAGGGGGCCCTTAGGCCACAAAAGGGCTTACTCCCAGCTTTATGCTTGAAGATCATTAATAGCCATGCTAAGAGGACATATGCAGTGACAGGGATGGAACCAGAGCAGACCACATGCAAGGCGAATACCTTACTGCCTCTGTATTCTCATTCTGGCTGTTTCTACTGTTTCTAGGTTTTCTCGCTTTCTTTCTTTTTTTCCTTTTTCAGTCACAAGCAGCGATGCACAGGGGTTATTCCTGGCTCTACACTCAGAAATTACTCCTGGCGGTGCTGGGGGACCATTTGGGATGCTGGGAATCAAACCCGGGTCGGCCGTGTGCAAGGCAAGCGCCCTATCTGCTGTGCTATCACTCCAGATCTTCTCTTTCTTTTTTTAAGTTATTACAAATAGAGCTTTTTACAATAAGATCCAATATCCATTTAAGATTGTTTAAAAAGCCCTCAGCAAAATAGGAGTAGAAGGAACCTTTCTCAAAAGAGCAATGCCTATCTAATCTTGGCAGGGAATATGGTGAAAAAGGAACTCTCATCCACCACTGGTGGGAATGCTACTTGATCAAACCACAGTGGAAAACAATATGGAGACTTCTCAGAAAAGTGAAAATAGAGCGACCACACAACTCAGCAATTACATTTCTAAGTAATTAGAACACAGGACACAAAAATATCCACTCAACAGGACACATGCACACCACTATTTATTGCAGTACTTAGTACAATAGTAAGGAGATGGAATCAACCTAGGTGCCCAACAAAGATGAATGAATAATGAAAGTTAATATATATGATATATATTCATATATAATATACTACCGTATATAGTAGACTATTATATATTTAATAGACTAATATGCATCTGCAGGAATGAATGATGAAATCATGCATTTTGCTGTAACTTGGTTGAAACCAGAGGATCTCATGTTAAATGAAGTGAGTCGGAAGAAAGATAAGTAACGGATGATCTCACTTACCTTGGTGTATATACAGACGAACAACAGGCTGAGGGAATCCATGGCACCAAAGGGGGAGAATGCCAGATTACCTTTGACCCTTAAGCATAAAAATGAGGATAGGAAAGGGGGAAAAAAAAGTGAAGAGTTGGTAGAATAAGAAGAGAGGGATGGGAGATAAGAGGAGCAGGGCTACAGGGCCTCCGAACACAGTGGTACAGATTTGTGATATAAAAATGTATCTAAACTTCAGAGCCAACAATACAAAGTATGAAATCCAAGCTACAACAAAATTTTAAAGCATGCTTCACAGGAGCTGGGGTCTGGGACAAGGGAGGAAACCTGGGGACATTGATGGAAGAAAGTCAACACTCGTGGTGGGATTGGTGTTGGAACGCTGGATGCCTGAAAGTTGAGTAAGAATAACTATGGAAATCACTGTGCCTTAATATCTAATACAATTTTTTAAAATAGAAAATAAACATAGGGGCCCCGGAGTGATAGTACAGCAGATAGGGTGTTCAATCCCCAGCATCCCATGTGGTCCGCTGAGCACTGCCAGGAATGATTCCTGACTGCAGAGCCAGGAGTAACCCATGAGCATTGCCAGGTGTGGATCCCCCGCAAAAATACCCCATAAATATAGTTGCTATAAATATTCACTTTTAGGGCACCAAGAGAGATAGTACAAAAGATAGTTACTTGCCTTGCCCATGGCCAACCTGAGTTCTATCCCTGCACTGCATTTTCTCCAGAAAGCCCCACCAGGAGTGACCCCTGAGTTCAGAGCTGGGAGCTTTCAGCACTGACAGAGGTGGCCCCCAAACACACACATACATCTGTGTATGTACACATATATTTTTAAATGCAGATTTTTTTCTGTTTCTTTAATTGACAGTCATCATAGGTGTCATGTGAACATGTCAGTTCTCTGGGATAAATGGTCAGATATGCACTTGCTGAGTTGTACGTAGTTCCATATTTTGTCTCATTTTTGGGTGCAGCTTTTTGGACCAAAGCTGGCTGTGAGTGGGCATTACTCTAAGCTCAGTGCACAGGGGTCACCTGTGCTGGGAAGCCATGTGCCATCAGGTATTAAACATGGAGTTATCCATTCAAAGCATGTGTTCCAGTTCTCTGAGCTGCCTTCTCAGTCTTGCATGTTTACATTGTAAAGAAATTGTCAAAATCTAATCCAGAGTGACTATACACTTTTACATTCTCACTGGAAATGCATGAGTCATTGGTCATTTTTAAAAAATCTTTTATTAGTGAATCACCGTGAGGTACAGTTACAGACTTATATACTTTTATGCTTGTGTTTCAGTCATACATGATCCAGTACCCATCCCCCCACCAGTGCCCATTTTCCACCACCAATGGTTCCAGTATCCCTCCCATCACCAACTGGTCGCTTTTCTGTACAGGACTGTCAGCATTTGGGTCTCCAGTGCTGCATACTGCCCCGAAACACCGCCAGGAGTCACCCCCTGAGCAGTCAGTCATAGCACTCAAGCATCACAGGGTATATCCCACCCACCTTCCACCAAAGGCTAAATCATCAAATGGCTAAAAATCATTAAGAACTAGAGCTTCTTGTTATTTATTCAACAAACACTGATAAAGTGTTTGTTATTAGCATTCACCATCAGTTTCTCACTATGAAAAAAAACTGTCTTCATAACTTATTGGTAGCGAAGGTAAAGTTAGGTCATTTCATTACACTAGTGTTTATATTTCTGTTTAGGTCATATAGTCATCAGATACATTTCATAGCCATTCATACTTGTCATATTGAATTCACTTTTTATTTTTTAAAAAATCTTTGCAATTTCTGCCTCTATGGTTAACATATTTTTCTCACCATAATTCATCCCCATATAATTATCAAGTGTTTACAGTGAAGCAGGAAATTCTAGACATCAAAGTACATCAGTGAAAAAGCAAAGAGCCCTACCTCAATACCTGTATTCTAGTGGAGGAAAATAATAAAAACACTACTTTAGAAAATGAGTACCATGACAAAAAAGGAAAGAGAGCAGAGTAGGTTAAAAGGAGATGGGTTGGAAGGTATGAGGTAGATTTTATAACTCTTAAGGGATCTATAATTGCCATCTGCTGAGATCTTAACTCTTCCCCGACATCCATCTTAAATGCCACATCTTCTATAAAGTCCTCGTCAATATCTTAGTTAACATATGTCTCCCCTCTATGTGACTCCGTGGCATTTTATTAATAGTTCGTTCACTCCACTACAGCACTTAGCATCCTTCCTTGTGTTAGATGTGAATGCCACTCTCTCGAGACTGTATTTCCTTAATAAAGAAAATGTGCTTTATTAATCATTTCATCCCTTGCAGAGTCACACATGGCAGCTGGCTTAATAAGTGTTTGCTGAATAATGAATATTAAATTGAACATGCATTGACAAAGACCGGAATTGTTTGTAAAAGGTAATCCTGATATTAGGATTCATAACTATAAATTCAGTATGTGGATTCTGAGTGCCAATTCTCTGTTCACACTTTGTTCCATTCTTATTAATACCTATAGGGCTAGAGAGACAGTAACTTCTATTGAAGAAAATGTTTTCTGCTCTTTCTGTAGTTGTAGTAAAAAGTTCATAATAGCATGTTAAAACAACCAGGCAAATAGTGGCAATATTAGGAGTTATCTATGTAAGCTTGCTAAATTAACTGAGATATATAACTATCGGCATTTTAACATATACAACTATTTTTGATTAATGCCTAGTTTTTAATCTAAAAACTTTAAATTTATGTGAAATTGTCAAATATTTTTTTAACCATGAATAAAACCCACAGAACTCATCAAGCTATTTTCTTCTCTATTTCTTTCACAAAATACAGTGCTTTACATGCCAAGAACCAGCAGAACTTGTTGGTTAAGAAATTGTATTTCTTACAACATAATAACATGTTATCTTGTGAGTGCTATTATAAACAATATTTAATACATTCATGAGTACTGAATAAAGCATAGTTATGAAACTGATTTTGATTACACATTACTGTAGGTATCCTAATGGGTAGGTGTGAATAAAAGACTTGCCTTAAACAATGATATAACTAAAAATACAGTAGACTTTGCATTTTACAGTTTAAAAAATCAGTTTTAGAATTTAAGGATTTAGTTAATACATAAGTAAGAAAATGTTTATAAATTCTTAGTAATTCAGATGAATTGAATTGGTTGAATTAATGCTTAGCGTTGCTTTTTTGAATAGAGATGTGACAACATGAAATATTAATGTTCTATTGAATTGCTAATGGAGAATTTTTCTGATGAAGAATGTAAAACAAAATTCTTAAATAAGGGAATGCGCTTGCATTTTTATTAAGATGAAGCTTCTTTTAAAGGAATTTTTTTTGCCTCAAATGTACATGTTGTATATGTTTCAATTAAATTTTATCTTGAAGTGCAGGAGATTGCTATAGAGTATTTGAGTTCTCATCTTTACTGGAGAAATAGGTACTATTTTTTACAATTAATTTAGGAAAGTAGATAGATTATTAGTGAAAAAAGGTAAGAATGGTTCACAGAAGACAATAGTGCTGATCAGAAGCAGAACAAATGTGAGGCATGCCAGGATAATCTGGAACATGAGAAAACACGTCTATACACTAGACTCACTGGTTGCTTAGATCTTATTTGTGTTTATTTTTCGTCTCCCCTGATTAGTAAAACACTTTGTACATTTATTGGTTTATGTAGACCTATAATATACATTATAATATGTATACATAAAGAACCAAATTGTTAAAGTTTCTCTTGATTTTTGTGTAAAAGTGCTATTAAACAAATTAAAATGTTAGTGACAAAATTGTCCTGTGAAATTATTCGAGATCATTTTAGTGTTTTGATTAAATTTTTAAAGATCTTGGTCATTTATTTTCAAGGTGTTGGTAGTCACTACATTTTTTAAAAAGTTAGGCACCACAGAGACACTACA
Source organism: Sorex araneus (assembly GCF_027595985.1). Taxonomy (NCBI): domain Eukaryota; kingdom Metazoa; phylum Chordata; class Mammalia; order Eulipotyphla; family Soricidae; genus Sorex; species Sorex araneus. The sequence continues at coordinate 201,420,969 of NC_073306.1, forward strand.
GAGGTTAAGGCACTTGCCTTGAGCATGGAGACCCCAGTTTGATCTTTGGTACCACAATTGGTCCCTGAGCACAGAGACAGGAGTAAGTCATGAGCAATGTTGGCTGCTGGGTGTGGCCACACCTCTGCTCCCAAGCCCAAGAAAAGTTTAAAGTCATGGGAATAGCATAGGGATAAAGGCACTTGCCTTGTACCTGGCTGAATCTAGTTCAACCCCTATCACCACGCACCGTCCTGTGTACTGTCATGGGTTGTTTTGAACACAGAGCCAGAAGTAGCCTGGTGAGTACCACTAGGACTGGTCCAAGCCTTGCTCTCATCCCTAAGCCCCCATTTTCGTTTTCCTTTGGTATAAGATATCAACAGGACTTTTTTTTTCTTTTTGGGTCACACCCAGCAATGCACAGGGGTTACTCCTGGCTCTGCACTTAGGAACCACTCCTGGTGGTGCTCGGGGGACCATATGGGATGCTGGGAATCAAACCTGGGCCGGCTGCGTGCAAGGCAAACACCCTACCTGCTGTGCTATCGCTCCAGTCCCAGTACAATTATTTTTTAATAATTTATTTGGTTAAAATATATAGTTAGATACATTTTCAAAGACTAGGCACATTTACTTATGTGTGCAAAACTTAAATTTGGTGTCTATCAGTACACAATGAACATTTCAGTGCCTCAAAACACATAAGGAGAGGCAACAATGAATGTGCTTTTCAACGTGGGGGCACTACAGAGGATATTTCATTGTGCAAAATCATGAAAGGGCTTTCATGAAACCTTAACATGTGAATTTAAGTTATACAGCTTCTTTCACTTGTAGATTAAATTTACATTCAGGAGTGTAAATTACTTTTATAGTCTGTAGATGTCCCGACTAGTTGCTACTAGTTTATCAGTAAGCATTAGCTGGGTGTTGTCATGGTAAGTAAGGAAAAGGTTTTTATCTGTCCACAAAAGTGGGCTCCCTGCTGTCAGCAGATAAAGGAAACAAGGTGAAGTATTAAATATGAAAAGCTAAAAGCTTTAGATAAAAAGCAGAGTAATCCCTCTAGAGTGATTTCTTGGAATATTATTTTTAGAGCAGAATGCAAATAATGTAACGGAAGGTTAACAACAAAGAACGATTTGTAAATATAACTTAAGATGTGGAGATATTACATATATGAATATAATTTTCATTTACGCTGGAAACATGTACTAAGAGTGACTAATCTCTTTTTTTGGTTTGTTTTGGGGTCACACCTCATGGTGCCCAGGGGGACATGGGGTGACAGGGTTGGCCATGTGCAAGGCAAGTGCCCTGCCCACTATGCTTTCTCTCTGACCCCAGAATTCACCATTTTCTCCTACTTCCAAACCTAGGAGAATTGCTTTAATGTACCCCCAAATTTCACGTGTTCTATTATCATCCATCCTGCCAGGTGGAGACCTGAAGGCAACACACTGTAATAGCGCGATCCGGTTACATGTCATTTCTGTACAGGGCTTATAGGCAAATCTATTTCCATCCTAATCCATCCCCAAGTCTGCCATTTGGCTGGACGCTAATTGCATCTCCCAGGACTGACGCTATCTACCCCCAAGTCTATTGTTAGGATCCTTAGCTTATTTTATTCAACATTGCCTCCTTTATTTACTGTTCAAGCCACAGTGATTGATTCATTTTAGATACCCAGCAAATATTTGTTAAATTGAAAAAATACCTTGCTGTCAGATGTCCGCTTTAGCAGCATATTCACATTGGGTGAACAAACTCATACTGAGGAAGGAAATTGGTGGGCAACCGTTTACTTTGCATTTTCAAGGGAAGTCTGGGTATTTTTGGGGGGTATTTCTTATTTTGGGTCTGCGCCTGACTTGGTCCTTGGTGGGTGGGCGGGCATCTGGTGCCAGGAATCAAATTCTGGAGTCCTGTGTACAAAGCATGCACTCCAGCCCATTGAGCTGTTTATCTGGTTCTGCGTAAGCATTATTTATGGGGACGGAGCATGCCCGGAAGTGCTTATGGCTGACTTCTGGTTCTGTGCTCAGGAACCACTCCTAATGCCGGGAATCAACATGAGATTGGCAACATGCAAGGCAAGTGCCTTAACCCTTTTACTATCTGTATTATCTCAGGCCCCTCTATAAGCATTTTTTGTTTATTTGGGGGCCACAGCTGGCTGTGCTCGGGGCTTACTCCTGGCTCTGCACCCAGGGATATCTCCTGGCAGGCTCAGAGAACCATGTGGGGTGGTAGGGATCGAACCTATGTCAGTCGTGTGCAAGACAAGTACCCTACCCTCTGTACTATCACTCTGGCCCCACTAAGAATGCTAGCAAAGTAGAAAAATATATTTTAGTATTAAATAATTTAATATGAATACGAATTGTCATTGTAAAATAATTTTAATCACTGTCATTGTCATCCCATTGCTCATCGATTTGCTCGAGCGGGCACCAGTAACAGCTCCATCGTGAAGCGTCTCATTTCTGTTTTTGGCATATCGAATATGCCACGGGTAGCTTGCCAGGCTCTGCCGTGTGGGCGAGATACTCTTGATAGCTTGCCGGGCTCTCCAAGAGAGACGGAGAAACTGAATCCGGGTCTGCCACGTGCAAGGTGAACGCCCTACCCGCTGTGCTATCGCTCCACTTGGTTAACACTTGTGACTAGCACTAGTCTGATGAGGATGTTATTTTATACTCTGCTGAAGTTTTTGATAAAGGCAACTGCGAAAAGCTGGTAGCTCAATCATAGGAGGGAAATGCAAGAACTGTCAAGAATAGGGAGGCCAGAAACATGTCCAGGAACGTGAGTGAGGCCCTATTCTAGAACACAAAACTCTTTAGTGGGGAGAGGAACTATGTCTGTCCAAAACTGAGAGACTGAGGTGCTTTATCCCTGGTAGACTCTATTCCCCACACGCTCTTCCAGCTTCCTGGAGATGGGATTAGGATCAAAGCACTGCTTGGTGGTTAAGTTGCCAATCTTCCGTAAGCTTTTCTTTAAGGCATGGTGAAGTTGTAGGGAAAATTCTGTCACTGAAAAGTATTTCATGCCAAATGAGTCATTTTCCCTATTAAGAACTGAGTGGTATCAGATGCATTGATCTTAGGTGTCTTAAGTATTTTTACAAGGCATAGTGGTGAGGCTGAGTAGTTTTAACAGAATTTAAATGCTGGTGATATTTAAAAAAATAGTTTAGCAGTGGAGACATGTCCATATTCTTTTAATGGACTTTATGACCTTTTTGGAAAGGAAAAACAAGGGTATTTAACTTTGTACAAAGTAAATATTAGGCAGTTAGAATAATTAGTTCTAGAAGCAAAATGTAACGTGGTTAGTGATTAATAACACACTAGCAAAGGGAAAGTGATTTGTGAGCGACAAAAAGATTAATCAGGCATTGGAAGAAATGACTTATAAAGGTAATTATAGTCATGGGAATAAGCTTTTATATGATACGCATATACTGTTTTAGCTCAGTCAGTTCACTTACTTTATTCACATGTCTGAGAGTTATAGGGGGTCAAAGTAACAAAAAGGGTTATAATTTTGCAGCCTAGGACAAAAATGTAACAGTTATCTCCTGCTTCCCTATTGTCCAAATCCTTCCTGCTTAAGAATCTATTACTAGAATCATCTGTTTATCATGCTATTGTAACCTGAAACTTTGCAAAGTGAAGCAACATTTAAAAAGAAAGTCCTCATTCTAGGTCTAGTTCCAACTATTTTTACAGCAGAAATGTGAATATTTCAAAGATAGGTACTAAAAATTAAAATGATTGAAAATTAAATGATTAAACCATTCTATTTCTACAGAGTTGGCTTAAGAACAGTTTTTTCTCCTGGCTTGGTGCCTAGGGAATCATGTATGGTGTCAGGGATCCAACCTTCCAGCTGCATGCAAGGCAAGAGACTTAGCTTCTGTGCTGGAGAGAAAGTACAGCAGGTTGGGAGCTTGCCTCGCCCACAGTGACTGAGGTTCAAGCCTCAGCACGGCATATGTTCCCCTGAGGTTTCTAGGAGTGATCCCTGAGCACAACTGTGATCTAAAAGTCCACCAGGGAGGAGGAAAAAAGACTAAAGAAAAGAGATTTAACTCCTGTGTTGTCTCTTAATTCAGACCCAAGAATGTTCATTTCTGGACTCACTATGCGGTGCTCAGTGGCCATACCTGACTGGGATTCAAAACAGAGTGGCTGTTCGTAGCAGCTGCTCGCTAGGGAAATGTCTTAACCTTGGTACTTGGTCTAAATGCTCCTGTTTAACCCATAAAGTTGTTATGAGATATAGTACCAACCTGAAGAACTGATGGTATTCAAGTTTTATTGCATGCTTGGTAAAAATAAAGAACACATTGCTGGCATTAGTCAGATTTTGTGAGGGGTCCCTGCCTTAAAACTAATGAACAACTCCCATACCATAAAGTCAGATTATCTGGATATATAGAGGTAATTTTCTCTACCACAGAGATTGTAGTAAGTTAGTTGCTAGGAGTCTTTATTTCTTTATTCTTGGGGTATGATCAGGTGGTTGCATTCTGCACAAACTGTGTTAGGTCGATTCCTATTCTGAATTTCATGAGATGATCAAATTTCTCCATTATTTTTTTTTAAGATTGTAGGAATGAGATTCTACAGTGAATCTCCAACAGTAAGAAATATGGTCAGCTCATTTCTCAATGGTAACCCCCAATTGTCACACCACATCAATCATCTGACATGTAATCTGACATCCACTGAGCTGGAATATACTTTAAAGGTCAGATCTCTGGATGAAGAATTCTAGCTCAGTGGGTTATGCATCAAGAATGCCTAAATCCAGAGAATGACTTAAGTGTGGGCTGAGATTGCTTCTCTTCAAAAGGGGGGTGGGGAGAATGGAAGATTTGATGTTTCTCTTTGGCCTGAACAGCTTTAGAACTTTTCTAACGCTCTTGCCTCTCTCTCACTGAAACAGTGAATACAGTAATAAGGCAGGGGATAGAAGCCCCTGCACTGAATTCCACAGAATCTGCAGACTGGAGTCCTGCACACACTATTTGGCCTACTTAAGAACGTAAAATTGGGGAGCTGCTCATTTAGAAACAAATCCAGATTTCTGGCCTCGCTTAAGAAATTAGGGCCTCTGGCCACAGTGGGCCTATAATTCATTTTGGTGGAAAGTAGGCTGGAGCTGAGAACCCTCTGCCCTGGACGCAGATGCTTCCCATTTTGTCATTCTTCTTCACTTCTGATATGTCTGTCTCACACACGTTCCCTTGATCTGTCTCACCCAGAGATTCTGAAGTTGAGATTCCAGCAGTCTGTGACATGGGGGTATTTAAAAAAAAAAAATAGGGCAGTTTTTATTAAAATGATGCGGGGTGAGGGAAAGACAGCTAGAATATGGAAATATGCCGGTATTTCCAACCTATTTTTTCCGGAATGGCTCAAAGTACAGAATCAGGTACCGAAGGATGGATCTTGCTGTAGCCGCGCTGCCACGGCAACCGGACGACCTTGGGCGAGTCCGCCGGGCTCCCAGTCCAAGGTGACCATCTGCAAAGGACTCATACTTATTCTCCCTCACGAGGCTGCGGCACTGCACACAGGCTACGGTGCAAGCACTTCGAGTCATTTCCATTGAAGCTTCCCGGAACGAGGGTCTGTCTGTTACCCGCTAGCTACCCCGTGACTGCAGAAGTCAGGTTACCCGAGTCCGCAGTCGTTCCGGGCTGCTCCCACATCCCACCAAAGGTGGGCAAGTGGATGATTCTCAGTGGAGATCGTCTCGAAAAACTGCAAAGTTCTTTTTTTGGGGGGGGATAAGGGCGAGCTGGGGGAGGGGGGACGGGGGCGCGCAGGACTTTCTCCAGGCGCTGCGCTCAGGGGTCACTGCAGGCGAGCTCGGGACACCCCAGGTGATGCTGGGGAATCACAGCGGGTGTCCCCGGCATGACACCCAGTGCGATGCTGGGGATGAAGCCGGGACGACTGGCGTGCGTGCCAGGGCCAGCGCCCTCCCCGCCGCACCGGCCCAGACAACTGGAAACTTTGAACTGTGCAAGTCGCTTCTCGGAAGGCGTCGAGTGGTCGCCGACAGCGACCCGCTCGCAGTGACAACCCGACTCCCGGTGCAGAGCCCTCACGGGACCTGGCTTCCCGCGGCGCCTCTCTGCACGGGACCCCCAGAGCCCGGGCGCATCCCGAGAGCGCACACTCTCGCCCAGCGGTCCGCATCCTCCTCCGCGCCCCCTCAGCCCCCCCACGGGCCGCCTCCCCCGCGCCCCTCCCACGTGACAAGAGCCGGAACCGTCACTTCCGGCGGCGCGGGCGGCGCGCCTGCGCGGGGCGCCCGGCTCGGGGCGCGGGGCGGGGGGGGGGCGGGGGGCGTGGAGCGGGTGGCGGTAGGGGGGGGGGTGAGGGGGGGAGCGTTAGCCGCGGCGCCGCGCCGCCAACGGCCGCGAGTGGCGGGCGGCGGCGCGGCGGGCTGCGCGCTCGGGGCGGCCGCGACCCGAGCGGCGCCGCCCCCTCCGCGCCGGGGCCGCCCCCGGCTTCCGCCCCGCGCGCGCTCGCCCCGCCCCGCCCCGCCCTCCCCGCCGCGGCAGCTGCCGGCGAGCCCGGGCGCGGGCGGCGCGCGGGATGTGAGGCGGGGCGGGCCGCAGCGCTCGCACCTCGGGGCGGCCGCCAGTCGCGGGGCCGGCCGGGCGCGCGCCACCATGAAGAAGTTCTCGCGGATGCCCCGCTCGGAGGGCGGCGGCGGCGGCGGCGCGGCGGGCGGCGGCGCGGCGGGCGGCGGCGGCGGCGGGGCCGGCGCGGGCTCCGGCGGCTCGTCCGTGGGGGTCCGCGTGTTCGCCGTGGGCCGCCACCAGGTCACGCTGGAGGAGTCGCTGGCCGAAGGTGGGCGCGCGCGCGCGGGCGGGCGGGCAGGTGCGGGCGGCGCGCGTGAGCGGCCGCACGCGGGAGGAGGAGGAGGAGGAGGAGGAGGAGGAGGAGGGTGTGTGTGTGTGTGTGTGTGTGTGTGTGTGGCGGTTGCCGCCCCTCCTGGACGCCGGGCCGGGCGCGGGGACCGCGGTGGCGGCGCGGTGTCACGGCGGGGCCGCCGACTCCCGGCAGGGTCCGCTCGGCGCTGCCGGCCGGGGCTCGGGGCCGCGCTGCTGGGCGCCTGCCGCGCGGTCGGGGGCGTCCGTGGCCCCGCGGGGTCCGCCCCGTTCACCTGGCGGGCGCCCCGGGGGGTCGCTCTCGGGCCCTCGGACCCGCCGCCGTCACACGCGCGGCCCCCGGCCCCCGAGCAGAGGTGGCGACGGAAGCGGCCGGGTCGCCTCTTCTCCCCGCCCGGCCCCGGCTCCGCGCGCGCCTGTCAAGCGGCCCCGCCGGGTGCCCCGCGCCCCGGCCGCACCGCACGGCCGCGGGGGCTTCGCTGTTGACCCTAGCCCACCCCCCTCTTTCCCCCGGAGAGAGCCGACCCCACGGAGCAGCTGCTGACGCGGGCCCGGCCCCTTCCCGAGGCTTCCTACCGGGGTCCGGAGAAAAGGCGCGGGGAGAGGAGTGCTGGGTGGCTCGGTCCGCCGGACCGGGCGGCCGGGCGCGCGTTTCTGCCCGCTGCTGTCGAAGCGCCCGCGGAAAGCAGATCGGGGGTCTCCCCCGTCCCCGCCCTCCGAAGTAGCCTCCAGAGATGTCATGTGGACATTTTTGGGGGGTGTGAGATGTCCGTTCGCCAGCCCTGGACCCCCGTCGCCCAGCTGGACCTTGGAGAGGCTTGCGAGGGGCTTCTCCAGCCTCTCCAAAAGAGGAGCTTTGACGGTTGGTCTTAAGACGATGCAGCTATTAACTCCCGTGCCTTCGCTCTTTGACTTGCTCTACTTTTTTGGGACTTGGTTTGAGGTGTGAATTTGCGTGGTGGCACACTGCATTCTAGGAGGTCTTTTTATTTTACTAGCAATAAAGCACTCGTTTCTCAAACTGGATTCCTGATGTGTGGCTAATATTGCTGCTAAGCATATCCCATCATAGAAGGAATACTCTGAAATAAAAATGCCAATTTCAGAAGGGGAGTCCTCATTTCACACTGCAAACCTCCCACCTCCATGGACTTTTCAGACGCTATTGTCACTGTGTCCCGGTAACGTGTAAGTTTGCCGTTTCTGTTGGACCAACCCCTAATCAAATACTAGAAGGAAGCAGGGATTTAGAAAACCTTTTGGAAGATGGGGCTTCATCCCGCGTTTACTTCTGGCACTAGGCTTACAGCCTTCTCCAGAGGAAAGGCTCAAATCCAGATATTTTTTTCCTCCCACTGGTGTATTTCATCTCTTCCCAGTATCACACAACAGAAATGATTTGGTTTCCTCCATCCTGACAACTCTTTTGGTATTTGGGCTGCACGCAGTGGTGTCTAGGGCTTACTCTTGGCTCTGTGCTTAGGGATCACTCCTAACGCGGGGTAGATACCTGGCTGGGTTGGAACTCTGGTCAGCCGCTTGCAATGCAAGCGCCCTACAAGCTGGACGCAGGTACTTTATATCCTACATCCTTTCCAAATCAGCAGTGCCTCAATTTAGGTAAGACGTTTAAGCACAAGCTGGATTCAGTAATTGACAGTTGTTTGCATCATTATGCCATTAGAGAAATTACTGGCACAAAGGCTTTTGAGTTCAGAGTATGTGAATTAGGGGGAGGTATGCCATTGAGTGGAAAAAAGGGTAGGAGGAAGCTATGATTGACCAAAACACAAACTTAGTAAGTTTTTAATACTTTTTGCTTTGAATGTTCGTTGCTTATACAAGGGCCTAGACCTCATAGATTATGTGCCCTGAAGTGTTTTTGCCATGCTGTTGGAAACGCGGGCTGCTAACTCTGAATGACCTCTGCAGTGTCTTTGAATCTAAAATAAATCTGATTCTCTCTCCCTCCTCCCCTCCCATACTTATACACACAACACATACTTAGTCATATGTGTATTTTGTATCTAGTTTCCCTTTTTCTTGGTCACTTATGTGGGTTTTCATGACCGTGCACATGCAAAGCATGCCCTCGGCCATTGGGCTACAATCTGGCCCCTCTTCTTAATTCTTGAGTGATGACTGTGAATACAGAAGAACCATTGCTCTTAGGAGAAACACAGGAGTAGAATACTGCAAGTCTCTGCTCACACTTTTTGTTGTTTATATGTATACACATAATTTTATGTATATTTCTGATTGAAGACATATATATTGTTGACTCAGTAATATGAATATTGAGCTAATGGCCAGTGGCACTAATTCATGCCTAAAAGAAGCATTATCTCATATACACAAGCTTTCTTCTGCTGGTGTTGTACTAGACAGCACTATGATCGAGGGGTTGTTTGGTTTTGGGCCACACGCAGGGTGCTACTCCTGACTCTGTATTTGGGGGGCATGGCTACTGGACCTGGGGGTCCCTAGGTGAAGCATGCACTCCAGTTCTTTGAGCTATCTTTCTGGGCCCTTCACAGTCGTGTTACTTAACAGAGTAAGTTAAAAATACAGATATAAGAGAGAGATGACATGAACTGGATATTGAAAGAGGCATTTGTTTATAGTCTAAGATTAGAAGGCAGAAACCAGTGATGTTTCAGTACTAATTCCAGCTGCCCCATTAAAAATATTTAGTACCATGCTATGTGCATGTTGCATATTATAGTCAAAGTTTATTGACTTTGCAGATTTGGGGCTATTGATTTTGGACATAGGAATAAATTTTAGGTGAGTTTAAATTTATGGAATTCTTAAATAATGGTCAACTATATGTTATATTTGTATTCAGATTATTTACAGGCACCTAGTATCTATATAGTATACATTAAATTAAAAAATATTTGTGGGACTTTCTCAGTGGGCGCCCCAGTGGTGCGTATGTCCTTGGGGGACCATTCCTGATGAGGACGCATTGATGATACGCTGTGCAGGCCAACGGCTGGACCCTGCAGGAAGCTTGTATGGTGCCAGGGATCGAACTGGGGATTTTGTGTATGCAATAATGACGCTGTAGCCTCATTATTACCTGCTTACCACCACATTTAGATCACAGAAATAGATTCTCAGATATTCTTAAGTTGTATTATAGCTAAGTATCGAACTGATTAATGAAATGTTTTATATCAGTCTTTTTCTGGTCAAATATATTTTTATATGCTTGAGAATGGTGAAAATTACACTTTTTAAATATCTATTCAAAATTTAGAGGACTGCTGTCAAAGTGGTTTTATGGTTTTTTCATGGTTTTACTAAAAAAACAATTTCAGGAGGACATGCTAACCAAATTCAAATTTGGGCTATAAAGATGAGGCAGAAGCATATGTAAGTTTCAGCTTGAAATAGTTTTAAATTGTTAGACACTTGCAATTCAGTGTAAGCTGCCAAGTTTCTGTTAAAGCATACACTTTTTGTTGTTGCAAGCTTCTCTAAGTCTTCTGTGCTATTCAGAAACATTTAATATTGAGTGATAACAGGAAGAAATTGATTCTTTTGTAAGGGAGACTGTTTTTAACAGTTTTTGGTGCTTACGTATCATTGGACTAAATAATGCAGGGGAAGCTTAGAACTGGGATACTATCAGTAATATGTTTTGGTACTCTTAACTTGAGGTTGTGGGGGCTGCAAAGGTACAATATTCTTGAATATGGTTGTGTAGATAAGAATTTCTGGCATGCAAGGCTAGAGAGATAGTACTGGAATTAAAGTGCTTGTTTGCTTGTGTGTGGCTGGCCTGCGTTTCATCCTTGGGGCAATGCATATGGTTTCCTGACCTCTGCCTGGAGTGACCCCTGAGCACAGAGCCAGGAGTAGCAGTGTACTGCTTGATGTAACACAAAAAACCCTGAAAATGAAACAGAAAATAATTCTAAAATGAACAAAGAGCGTTGCTTAAACTCAGTAATTAGAGCCCAAGAATTTTGCTAGAATTATGTCAGAGTAACTCACTAGCACCCTTAGAGTTCACTGCTTATACTAGGGCGGATGAATTTAGAGTAAATGTTAACCAATTCTTATTGTTAACTGGAAGGTACAGAGGAATGCATGTGATTTTGTCATATACACTAGGACTATGTGATTTTGTCATATATCACTAGGAAAATGATGGATGTTAGCATGATACCATTTGCAGAAATTGTCTGTGACTCCCAAATAATTTGTAAGCTATAGATCCTGAGAAAAGACAGAGACCAGAGGCAGTAAAGTATCACTACTTAGAACAATTAAATGCTGTTAGTGTGTTGCGCTTTGTACTAAGTGCTGCGTGAATAGTGGACAGCTACATACTTCTGAAGAAACTGCTGTCTAATGTCGATAAATGTTAAACAAAAATTAAGAATGCTTAGTTAGCAATTTTGAGAGTTGTGAGCTAAAAGCATGGGGTTTTGTAATAACTTGAATCAGTTTATTTTGGAGGATCAGAAGGTTTTCCTATTTCGAATATATTTTGGCAGAAATCTGAAATATGAGGTTAGGTTAGATAAAGGCATCAGTGTGAAAGTGGTGTAGAGTAGAAATCCCTATAGCACTGTAGCGCTGTCCTCACATTGTTTATTGATTTGCTCAACTGGACACCAGTAACGTCTCCATTGTAAGACTTGTTACTGTTTTTGGCATATGGAATATGCCATGGGTAGCTTGCCAGGCTCTGCCGTGCGGGCGGGATACTCTTCGGTAGCTTGCCGGGCTCTCCGAGAGGGATGGAGGAATTGAACCCGGGTCAGTCTCGTGCAAGGCAAATGCCTTACCTGTTATATATTAAGCTGGTAAATAAATTTTCTTTATATATAAAATAACACAGGCGCACGCATGGGAAGGTGATGTGTGACTCTGACCCTCTGGATTCTGACTGGCTACTTCTCACTGTGACGGCTCCCTCCTCTGGCTGGCTCTCCTCTCCCTTCCTCCTCCTTTGAAATCCCTATATGGGTAAGAATTTCAGGAGTGAAATTTGCCCTGAGCTGTGGGCTGTAGTGAATAAATCACTGGGAAGTAGGACCCAGGACGATGTTGAGGGGTGACCAGGCCTAGGACATGCCATGTTGAAGATTTTAGTTTTTTACCTGAAAATGCAAGGAGAAGCAGGGATGGATTTAAATTTAGGACACTAATATTAACCAGTTTGTGTTTTTAAAAGATGATTGGTGATTGCTACATAGAGAATGATTGAGAGGTGCATAAATTAGGTGATTAGTTTAAATGGTGGCAGTGTGAAAATTTGTGTGTGGATTAGGTGAGGGGTGGTAATTGTAAGGAGTGTGAGGATGATTTATGTAGCTTTTGAATGGTGGTAGCATTTATTGAGAATGGGAAGAATAGGGTAAGAATCAGATTTGGGGGGTGAGAGATTAGTAAGGCATACAGTAGTTGTAGGCATGTAGACCTTATAGAGGGCAGGAAGATGTCAGATGGAGAATTTGAGTGAGATTTAACAAAGGTGTCTGGGTTTAGAGATAGGTGCTTTTGATTAGTGAGTGTTTGTGGTTGTTATTCCAGGCCGTAGGAGAGGATGGATTTAAGGAGAGAAGACGTGGCTGTCGTTGGAGGACTCCGATATATTAGTTTAAAACATCAGAGTGATTTGGGAGGGCCTGATAGAACACAGATTGGTGAGCCTGGCCTCCTGATTTGCATCCTTGCTGGTTTCCTCCCTAATACTGTTTTTGCTCATCCAGGAACCAGACCTGAGAACCTTAATTTTGGGTAGGCAAAGAAGAATAAAAAGTTGCTGAGGGGTAGGAGGAGCCTGGAGAATCACAGGCTTTGAAGCCACAATATTTCAAGAAGATAGGGGAGGGAGGAAGTTTAGTGATCCTATGAAGTCTTTTTTTTTTTTTTTAAGATTTTGGGCAGTGGTGCTCACTCACTCCTGGCGGTGCTTGAGGGAACCATATGGGATGCTAGGGATTGAACCCCGGTAGGCTGCGTGCAAGGCAAGGGCCCTACCCGCTGTACTATCACTGCGGCTCCCCATAATTTTTTTTTGGGGGGGTGGGGTGAAGAGGGTATTGGCAGTAATGATTATCCATGGTCAGCCTCTTACCTTTTAAAGCCTCATTTCTTAATAATTATTTCCTTTATCTACAGTGCGTTACATTCCCTGATCTGTAGCCAGACCTTCTGTTTGCCTATTACTCAGCTTTTGCCTGTGTAATTCAACTCCTTGACTACCTGTAAACCTTTGTGGCTATTTTTTTCCTCATCACATTGTTATCTTTTGTCTTAAGATACAATTATGTAAGCACTCAGAGACACAAAGATGGTTAATTACTACTCTCTTCTCATCTCTCCTAAGAGATAGTAAAATTCTAGAGGCTCAGTATTAATTGCTGTTTTTGTTTTGCTTTGTTTTCGTCTTTGTGTCAAACCAGGTGATACTTAGGGGCTATTTCCAGCCACTCTGGGCGTGTGTGTGTGTGTGTGTGTGTGTGTGTGTGTGTGTTGGGGGGGTGTCTAGGGTGGGGTACTGTCCTGGCTGTGTTGGACTATCTGTGCACTGCAGGGTATCGGATGGGGCCTCTCCAAGCGGGACATCCTCCAGGACCTTTGAACTGTCTGTTCATTATGCTTTTTAAAAAGTCTTGTTGACGTCTTTTCCTTCATTGTTGTTCTGATGACTGGGGGCTTACCTCCCCCCCCCCACAGTGTGACTGTCCAGTGGCTCTCTTCAGCTTTGAGTGCTTGTATTTCAGGGGTTGCTTCTCCTTTGGTCGCAGTGCTTACAGATTCCCACTTGGGCTCACCTTTGTAGTTGCGGTGCACGAGTCTGTTTGTTGCTGACAGACATTGCTCAAACACGTGGTGCCTGTCAGAGGTCTCGCTTTCTGATTGAGGTGCCCACACAGCTTTTGGTTGTGGTGCACCCCTTTGGGTAGTACCTACCCAGGGCTGTGGAGCGGCCAGAGATCACTTGTGCCAGGTATTGCAGAGAGCCGACGGCTCTGCTCGAAGGGCAGAGCTGCCAACTTGAACTCAGAGCACGGGGAACACCCGGGGTTTGAACTGCTGACCACAGGCTTGTACGGGAGCAGTTCTTTAAGCTCTTGTGCCGTTCGTCCAGGGCCAACATGTCTTTCTTTCTTGGTGTTTTGGGCCACACCTGGTGTTGTTCAGCAGCTATTTCTGCCTCTCTGCTCAAGGGTCACTCCTGGTGGTGCCTGGGGGACCATATGCAAATCTTTGAAATATGCTTTCACAATAAAATGAAAGTACCTTGTGGAAAAGTTCATTTCATAGAGTCTGAATCATCTTTTGGATTGTAGGGATATCTTTCAGAATATAATCGTGTCTGCTGAAATATGTGTATATATATATGTTTTTGTTTGTTTTCTTTTGTTTTGCCACACCATTTGTGTTTAGGCCTTTCTTGAGATATTATCATTCTGATCCTGGAACATGTATTTACTAAAAATTATTACTATTTTTGGTATCTTTCCCTCATGGGGTCTGCTATAAAAAAAGTAAAAAATGCCCTTAGTTTTATTACTATTAAATATCTGCCCTCACGTTCATTCTGGGTCTTCAGTGTTCTTTTTTTTTTTTCTTCTTCCTTTTTTTTTTTTTTTTTGTCTTCAGTGTTCTTTACTAATCTTGTGTCTTGTCCTGGCTCACTTTCTGTTCCATTTTTCTTTTTTTTATCAGAAATTGAACTAAAACATTTACACTTTGGGTAGCTTCCAAAATGATGGCCTCCTCTTGACATGTATCTGTATCACTGTCATCCATTGCTCATTGAATAGCTTGAGCAGGCACCAGTAACATCTCCATTGTGAGACTTGTTGTTACTGGTTTTGGCATATTGAATTCGCCACGGGTAGCTTGCCAGGCTCTGCCGTGTGGACGAGATACTCTCGGTAGCTTGCCGGGCTCTCCGAGAGGGGTGGAGGAATCGAACCTGGGTCGGCTGAGTGTAAGGCGAATGCCCTACCCGCTGCGCTATCGCTCCTATTAACCATCTTAAACGACAGTTTCAGAGTTTTGTACAGTTTCTTCTTTATGGATTTGGGCATTTTGAGGACCTGGGACTTGCCGTTCTTTTGTTTGTCCTGTGTCTGATGAACCATTTATTTCCCCAAGAGTTTGTTATTTTTATGGCACTGAGCTGGAAGTTGAGTGGTTAATGACGAAGTTGTTTTAAATAGTTGGGCACTTAGTTAATTTGGAGGTTATCCCTTTGTGTGTATCATCTTTGCAAATAAAATCAGTCAGCACATTTCTACCAAGAGTTTCAAGTTTCTCTGCAGCAAAGTAGTTTTTGGGTTTTTCGATTGAGACTTTGTTTTTGAAATTTTTTATTTGTACCCGTATTGTAGAATTCATGTAACATTAAGTCTTAGTCATGTTGGAATAAATATTTTAAAGTAAGTAACAGTTGCTGTGAGACTGTAGTGATAGTATAGCATGAAGGGCACTGGGTTCAATTCCTGGCAACCCCGTATTGTCCCCTAAGCACCTCCGAGGAGTGATCCCTGAGAGCAGAGACAGGAATAAATCCTGAGCCGCAGCCTTATGTGCTCTCCCTCCCCCCACCCCAAAGCAAAAGAATTCTTTCAACGTTGCTTATTTAAATATTTTATTAAATCTTTGAAATGATGCCTTCTTAGAGGTGGCTATTAGAAAAAGATTAAACTTGAAGTTGGGTCAGCTGCTAATTCCAGTTCTGCTGGTAGTTTGCATTGTGTCATTTTAACCTGTTTCCTCCAGAGCCCTGTTTCTCAACCCTTTTCTGACTGGGACCCTTCCGACCTTGTTTCCTTTCTGTGGCCGGCCTTTCCTGCTGCCTGCCCCCTCCCCCCCATCTTGTGCCACAAGCCCTCCTGTACTTGATTTTCACATGTGGTCCTCTTGGAATATTCCTGGGGCCCTCTGGGCCATATGGTCTCTGGCTGAGAAAATTTCAAGAAGAAAATAAAGTGGATAAAATGAGCCTTGGCGTCTCTTGCTATTAAAACATTCTCTGAATGTTTCTGTGTAGCTGCTTTTTACTGCTCATTTTGATAAGAGCGGGACAGTGGAGCGATGGGTGAGAAGCAGGGGAGATTATCTGAGCAGTTTAGGGCTGAAAGACCTTAGGGAAGGGATTGAGTTTGATTGTCATGCTTTTGAGCTCCTCAACAAGCTCCACTACAGGTTAATACTTGAGGTTTTAAAAATCTCATACTAAAAAATATTTCTTAATTATTTGGAAAGTCTTTTCAAGATACTGCCTTATGTAGTTCCTTTGGAGATCGGGAAATGAAAGCTCGAAATTGTAAGTCGTGGGACTTGAGTGATAGTATAGTGGGCAGGGTGCTTGGCCTTGCACACGGCCGACCCGGATTCAATCCTTGGCAGCCCATATGGAGTGATTCTGAGCACAGAGCCAGGAGTAACTGCTGAGTACCACTGGGTCTGGTTGCCCCTCCCCCCAAAAAATTGTAAGTCATTTTAGGATACTATTTTTTAGATAGAGGTAACATAGTTGACAGGAGTTACCATACCTCCCACCAGAGTACTAATATATTTAATTCCAAAGGATGTGCCACCTCTGGGCCATCTCCATGGCTCAGGGTGCCGGAGAGGGTGCTTCTCATGCAGGAGTTGACTTCTGGCGCCACGCACTTCTCTGAGCACTAAACTGGGAGTAGCCCCCAGGCACTGCCACTTGTGACCCAAAATCCAACGGTTAAAAACAAAACCCAACAATAAAGCATATGCCACCTGAATTGTTTTGTCACTTCGATAATTTGTTTTCTCCAGTAACTCATTTGTAATACATGCTTTTTTTTTGGGGGGGGGAGGCTGAATCGAAGAAAAGAGACTGTTTTTGAAATTTTTATTGGAAAGAGTATATGAGAAAGAGAACAGTACTTTCTCTTGAGTTTGTGGATAGAAAATTTACTTGGGATATGTGTGAAGGATATGTTTTGCTTTCAGTGCTTTTAGCTCTAGACTGGGTTCTTAGTATCTTCAGAGAATTATTCTCACGGGAACTGGCCTTTCCCTGGTCAGGCTCTGTACACCAAGTTAACTCTCCCGTTCCTTCCAGTATACGTTTTCTTTACTGAAATGGACTTGTGACCATGTCGCCTCCATTTCTTTAGCCAAGGGTAGTGTAGACTTGTGTGTTTGTTGGGGCGCTCCCCTGGTGCCCTTCCTGAGATGTGGTGTTGCTTGTGCCCGAAGTGCTGGGAGTTCCCAGGGTCGTGCTGCTGGTGTCTGCGGGGCGTCCAGGCTGGGCCCAGGACTCTGGTGCTGGGGCTGAAACAGGGATGAAGCCCGGACCCTTGCAAGGCCCACTCCTAACCCTCTCTGTCCTGTCCTCCTCAAGACCTTCTGCAGAATGAGCTCATCCAGTCTGTAGGTATATTTTATTGCATGTAACTTGATATGTTCAGCATTCCTCATGGTTTCTGTTAATTTTCTATAAAGTTTTTGAGTCATATCTGGCGGTGTTCAGATGTTAGCTCTCCACTGAGGAATCAATCCTGGTGGTGCTCTAGGAACCATATGGGATGCCGAGGATTGAATTGGGGTGGGCCGCATGCAGGGCAGGTACCTTATCTGCTGTGTTATTTCTCTGGCCCCAACTCATTCTTAATTTTTAGCTTATTTGCTTAGACGCAGACACCCGTCTCCCTTGAGGTACTGATACTGGATCTCTCGGCACATTGGGCATTCGGCTAACTTGGGCTGCGGCAGCGGCTTGGCGGGCTGAGCACGTGCTCTGCGTGCCAGCGGCCTGGGCTTGGTTCTCCATGGCCCTGAGTGGTCTCCCCAGCGTGGCTGGGAGCAACCCCCAGCGCTGCTGGTGTGATCGAAAAGCAAATGAAAAAGTAGTCGACTTTCTTGCAGTCTTTATTTTTCCATGAAATCTTTACTGCTAAATGAGTGGCTTTCTTTTGATGCCGAGTCATAACTGTTGCTCATATTACATTCATTTCACAGATGTAATTTCTTTGAATGAAATGCCCAATGGAAAGTTTTCTCTATAGCAAGATTAAAAGTCCCTTTTAATTTATAAGGTTTGGTCTTTACTCATTTATCGCTTGGCCAACTATACTGATGTTAGATATTTTTTAAGATACTGAGTTTTTGAATTGGATGGTGTTCAGAAGACATAAAAATTTATTATATTTACTATAAAATGGTTGGGTAGCAACCATATTTAGTGTCTGCTACTCAGTTGATTTTCAGGTTCAGCCTGACCCTGTGTTTCACTACCTTCCTTTATAGAAACTAGAATATATAGATAGAGATCTTTTTTTTTTTTTCTCTTTTTGGGTCACAGCCGGCGATGCACAGGGGTCACTCCTGGATCTGCACTCAGGAATTACCCCTGGTAGTGCTCAGGGGACCATATGGGATGCTGGGAATCGAACCTGGCTTGGCCACGTGCAAGGCAAATGCCCTGCCTGCTGTGCTATCACTCCAGCCCCGAGATCTTTGAGGATAATCTAGGTGCAGAATTGTTTTGGTCAGTGGTTCCCAACATTAGGTCTCTCTCCACTTTTTCAGAAAATTTTTTTCAGTTACCCCATGAAAAGCTACCTGCTTTAAGCAAACAAATAGAAATTGCTCCTCCATTGCAACAAGGTTTGTACTGCACCGCTGAGATCTTTCCAGCTCTCCCAGTGGATGGTTTTGCCCACTTTGGGAAACATTGATGTAGAAGAATGGAAACCGTCACCAGATTCATATTTGGATTAACCAGCCTGTTTGATTTCTGTGGAGACTGCACAAATAGTGTATTTTTGTTATTGTTGCTGCTGCATTGCATTTTTTGGTAGGTGTCGTTCTCCTTCCCCGCCCCCCCTCACCCCCCCAGCAGTTAACTGGAGTTCCCTTGTGAAAAGGGCAAGTTGAACAAATGGAATTTAACCAAAGGTTAATGGACGACTGCAGACAGCGAAAAGTTGAAAGCTGATTGTCTACCACAGTGGTTATAAACTGCTGATCCCTGGAACGGTATGCAGACTGGTGCCAGTCCTCAGGTGTGAAAAGGTTGAGGAATGTTGCTCCTTAGTATATTCTCTGGGTACCTAATCTTGAAGAAAGTAACGATATTGAAATGATTCACTTGACTCTGGCTTTCTTTTGAGTAAGTGGTAGTACCAAGGCTGAATGGCACAACCAATGAGCGATCAGGAAGAAGGGAGTCCGGGGGAGGAAATGTCACTGTCCCCTCCTGTTTGATATTGAAGGAGCTCATACTTTAGGTAGAGAGACATTACATTTTCTTTTATACTAGGAGATTTCTAAATCTGGTATAGCAGGTGATGTAATTATGCATGTTAATAACTAATACCTATCATCCCTAACATCCTTCTATTCCTTATTTGACTGTGGCAGAGATACTTCTTATATACTCCTTTCCCTGCCTGTATGCTGTATTATTTTCCATATTTATTTATTTTTGGCAGCTGGGTCATTATTAGGGCAGGTTGTAGCTTTTTATAATCATTATGTGTTTTCAGTGGTTAGTCTAGATTTTACGATTCTCTCTGGAAACATTGAGGTAGTATTTAAATGACTTTCACGTATGCGGTTTCAGGACTAGAGAGTGGGATTGTGTACCCTGGCCATGACCCACTTTTTCATTCTCTGGCCTGTGTAACAAAACCGCTCCTCCTGAATATTAATGGTCTACTCTTTGTTTTTTTAAAAGATGCATTGAGTCATGATCTGTAGGACATGTGGTTTGGATTTTTCAGAAGTAGGATGTACATATGCCTAGCTATGCAGATACTTTTAGCAATCCCTTTTGTATTCAGTAATAGACATTTGTAAGAGAAGTAGCTGGTGCGGTATGGTATGCAGTATGGATGCAGTAATGTAGATTTAAAGGGGGTCAACTAAAAAATACAACTAGTATAGTTTAAATTATACTATTAAATATAACAACCGGTTAACTGGTTGTTAAATTTTTAATTTTTTTAGCAAAATGCTGGTTATACAATCCAAAGAAGAAACTGTTAGGATCTCAATCTAAATGGATTAATTTTTAAGACTATTCTGTTTTGTTTTTATACCACGCCTGGCTGTGCTCAGGGCTTATTCCTGGTTCTGTGTTCAGGACTCACTCCTGGTGGAGCTCAGGGGACCATATGGGGTGCCGGGGATCGAATCCTGATTGTGGATGTGAGTGTGATGTGACTGTGGATGGCAGCACCCTGTCCACTGCACTATCTTTCTGATCCCAGCCAAATGGATAATTTTTTTTTTTTTTAAACCTAGTGTCTGTTACAGATACAGGATTTTTAGTTCACTGAGGGGGGGAATTAAGAAACGTTGCACAAGGGAATTAAATGTTTGTATATGGCTTTTTGACACTAAGTAACCTTAATTTTTTTTTTGTTTTTTCTCTTTGGGTCACACCCGGCGATGCACAGGGGTTACTCGTGGTTCATGCACTCAGGAATTATTCCTGGCGGTACTCGGGGGACCATATGGGATGCTGGGAATAGAAGCCGCATTGGCTGTGTGCAAGGCAAACCTGCTGTGCTATTGCTCCAGCCCCAGTAACTTTATTCTTAAGGCAAGTTAAGAGGTTGCAAGGACAAGGTCCTATTATGACAACTCATGGTGTTCAAATTGGACATCGCTGTTTAAAGTCCTGTACATTTCTAGCATGGGAAATGTCATTTTCTACATTCAAGGTCCAAATTTGTTATCATGTTAGTGACTCTCTTAGTAAATGTTGCGTGCATTAGTATTATCATCATTCGTTGGTGTTTGGGACCTGTTCCTGCTGGCAGTGCAGGGGCTGCGTGCTGTGGGGATTACAGTCTGGGCTCCTGCCCATTGAGCTGTTTCCGTCACCCGTGTTCTTTTCAGGGGTTATGATGACCATTCTGGAGTTTTTGAGGCCAGTTCTGGTTTTGCTTTTTGATCAGTACATAGGAATTACAGCCATGTAGCACTGTCGTCCCATTGCTCATCGATTTACTCGAGCAGGCACTGGTAACATCTACATTGTGAGACTTGTTACTGTTTCTGGCATATCGAATATGCCACGGGTAGCGTGCCAGGCTCTGCCGTGCGGGTGGGATACTCTCGGTAGCCTGCCGGGCTCTGCGAGAGGGACGGAGGAATCGAACCCAGGTCGGCCACATGCAAGGCAGGTGCCCTAGCCGCTGTGCTATTGCTCCAGTCCTATAGGAATTATATGTGGTTTTAAATATAGGAATGGGGGTCGTGGGTAAGAATCGAATTAAGTTTAAGACTGTTTCAGAATTCTATAGAAGATACCGTAAATGCTATATTAACCTAAAATTGATGTAGATTACCAACATCTTAAAAAATATTAGTGTGTCTTTATGTTTCTCTTATTTGTAGCAGTTAATTTTAGTTTCCTCATTTAGCTATGAAAAATTAGACTAGGAAAGAACTTTAAGCTACACTGTTATTGAGGAGGTTGTGGAGGGTAGCGCTTGGTCTTAAGACTTTCATCTAACAGTCTCTGTACCGCATGTAGCCTCCTTAATCGGTTCCAGTGCACACTAGACATTGGTTTTTGATTAGCCTGGGAACTTCACACAGGCTTAAGGAACTGATTCCAGAAGCAGCTGGGTGCCTAAGGAAGAGGAGAGGTATTCAGCACCCAAACACTTGGAGTTCGAGTTTTTCTTTACTGTTTTAAAGCATTGTCAAATTTTTAGAGTTGCTTAAGATGTCAGGATTAATTTTTAAAAGTTAAAATGGCATTTTCCTCAATTAATATGTTTTATATTCTAGAGAAGTCTAGTACTAAGTGAAAGAAGATGAACTGTAAATAGAGTAAAATCAAATTCCTTTAGCTTCCTCAGTTAAATTTATCTTATCAATATCTGTGACTTCATGTAGGAAAGTAGAAAGAGGAAGAGAAAATGTTGACTTCCACATTCTTCTGTTCTTTGTTCAAGATTATAGGAATGTTTAGGTTTAGAGTTTCATATGCCATAATATATTCAGTTTTTTATTTCATCGTGCTACTATTTATCTAGAATTTAAAAAATTTTTTAAAAAGTAAGATTCTTGAACTTTTTATTAGCTCATATTACAAAAACATTTTACTTTAAAACTGCAATACTAAACTTTAGAGACTTTGTTGTGAGGTAAATTTCTAGGTGGCTTAAAACAGTTAAAAAAAAAACTAAGTCGGCAGGGCCGGAGTGATAGTATAGTGGGTAGGTTGTTTGTCTTGCATGCAGTTGACCTTGGGCTTAGCCCGAAGCCCCAGAGAGCCCTCCGCCTGCCAGGAGTGCTTCCTGAGCACAGCTGGGCGTGGCCAAGCACCCCCGCACCCTTGCCCCCAAATTGATGTGACATTATTCCTGTGAGAAATTTGTTTTTTTCTTTAAATATGGAAATATAAAAGTTAAATGTGCTATATTTATGATTATAATAGTGTGTAAGTTTCTTTTATCGATAAGGTTACTGCATACCACTATACTTTTGTTAGCTGTTGTCATTATATTAAATATTAAGGCGTCTTAACTATTTTTCACTCGTCTACTTTTTGCCTGAGAAATTTTTACTTAATTCATAAATATAAGATATATCAGTATTCAAAGTAGGTGTAAAAAGCAACCATTTACTGGTACTGACTTATAAGTTTATTTAAAAAGAAATTAAAAAATTATTCACTTAGTCATCATCTAGAGTGTTCAGTAGCCAGACTATGTATTCTGTCCCCAGAATATAGTTTATGTCACAGTGTAAACTTTATCCCTCTCTCATCACCGCAGTCCGTCTCTAATATTGCTCTCTACTTGAACTTTAGCGACTGGTGTCCCTGATTCTCTCCTGCCCCCCCTTCTTTTCTCCCATCAGTTATGTGATTTTTTTTGTTCCTGATTATCTTCTGCCTCCTTTCTTTTATCCCATCAGTTACATGATTTTTCTTCAGTTTTCTGCTTTATCTTTAATACTTTCTAATTTCTGCCTAGCATATACACTTGTTTTTCTTGCCCTGAAAAGCAAAATCTAAAACACTGAACAATAATTAAAGGCCTAAACACCAGAAAGCAAAATGAAAACAAAAACTGTTCTGTGATCTTTTCTTTCACTCATTGACTTTTCTGAAAGAGTAAATGCTAGCAATGACTCTGAAAGTGAGGTTGAAGTGACTAAGGTGGAAAGTCCCCAAGGTGCTTTGAAAGGTGTAAGAGATCTATGGTGTCAGAGTTATTTTCACAATACTGTAAAGACATACTTGCTTTTTATATACTGACATTTGCCCTAACATTTCTTTTTTGTTTTTGTTTTTGGGGCACCGTGGGGCAATGCTCAGAAATTCTTCCTGGTGGGACTCAGCGAACTTTCCAGGCTGCTGGGATTGAGCTTGGGTCAGCTGTGTGCAAGGCAAACTCCTTACCCACTGTTCTATCACTCTGGGCCCTTAGAGTGCTTTTATTTATAGCATTTCTATGAATTATTTAGCTCTGAAATAATTTGTTCTTAGAAAAGCTATGCTTCTTACAGTAGTCTTTGAAGATGTCACTGTAGATAGATAGTATTTTTAGG
Source organism: Sorex araneus (assembly GCF_027595985.1). NCBI lineage: Eukaryota > Metazoa > Chordata > Mammalia > Eulipotyphla > Soricidae > Sorex > Sorex araneus. Next base: position 201,444,418 of record NC_073306.1, read on the forward strand.
GATGTTCCAGAGCATACCTGGAATTCTGTTGAGTTTCACACCAACAGTTACTGACCAAAAAGTATGCATAACTACTGTTCTGCTGTTATTTATTTTTGTATTTTGGGCCATTAACAAATTAAATTGGCCTATTTCTGTTTAAAATCTTTTACTGTTCAGCTTTTACTTTTATCCGATATTAACAGTTCAATTTCAAGTTTTGAAGACAGCTGCTGTTAAACCATTCAAATTTAAAATATTACCAAGTGCAGAGGCAAAAAATATTTTTTTAACTCCTGAGCATTAAGCTGATTGACACTAAATGTCATACACATAACAATATACCATTACTTAGTTCATGAAAGTAGAATTAAAATCCCTCACGAGGGTCTATGGTTAACAGAAGCCACTAAAAATTACACTAATGAAAGAGCATGAAGTTGGGAAGCATGGTAATTCCACATTATCCAGTCCAAAGAAGAATAAACATTTCTTTTGAAGTCATAGAAGCTTTAGATTGTATTGTTCAGGATATGTTGACTCCTCCTGGCACTATCTTTTATGACTAAACCAGCCCTAACATGTTGATACCTATACATGGACTTTGTATCACAATCTTGTCTGCCAAATAAACCTAGTGCCTTCTGTAGTTACTTCAAAAAGGGAGGAAATAGTACCTACTGAAAGAAATCCTCGCATAGGCCAAAGTATCAGCAGAGAGCCAGGATCTGTTATTTCAAGGCCTGATACCAAAACCTTGACCCAGAAAATAGATAATATTTGAGCATTCTGAGAAAAGCCATCTATAGTGTTTCAAATCTGCTTATCTGAGATGTTATTAAACACAAATAAAACGGGAAAGAAGAGCTTATTGTACTTCACATACAGCTCATGACTGTTTCCTGACTTACTGGGCCTGTCAGAAAAGCCACACCGTTTCCTTCTCGCCAGCTACCATTCCCTAGGCTTAATAGGCTGTTGGCTCTATCCTGTTAATGGAAATGTCATGCTCAGACGTGACACTTTATCCTTACAGTTACCTGGCTGAGAGTTCCCAAAAGTAAAGGAAGTGTACTTCTGCCAGAATTGACCGGTAAATTCCTCCAGCCACAGTAGGCCAACTGTAAGGGCTGAGGGACAGTTGTCTCCTGCACCTGTATTCCATCTCTGGGATCCTGGTGAGACGGCAGCACAGTAAGAGGGAAGAATTTCTCAAACTCTGGTACACGAAGACCGCCAGACCCAGATTGACAAATAATTTAATTTGACAGAAAAGTTCATTACAGTGAGAGACCCAGTATGCAAAACTCTTGAATACATGTGAACACACAATTCAATCTGTGCCAAGTAAACAAATGCATATAAACTATACACTTTCACTTCTTTTTCAATACTTTCAATTCTATTAGGTACTTAGAGCACTAAATTTACTGATATAAAATCTTGAAAACTATTCTAATAGGAAACATCACAGGCAGCCAAGCAGTGTGTGAGGAGGGTAGTTTCCATACACTCTAGGGATGAAATCCTCACTAGGATCTGTTTGTAAATCTTCCTGAGGAGGGTCTTGTTAACTTTGAAAGACCTTCAAAGAAGTACACAATACAAAAAGTTATTTTTATTTCTATTAGAGTATTAAAAAGCAGTACTTTTCCCAGTCGTTCTCTTTGATAGACATAGATGCTCTTCCTTGAAGTCTCAGTAAACGGCACGGCCAGAGGAATAGTGCGGAGTGTGAGGTGCTTGCCTTTCACACCTTTGACCAGGTTTGACCCCCAGCATCCACTAAGGTTCCCGGAGACCACCAGGAGTGATTCCTGAGTGCAGAGCCAGGAGTAAGTCCTGAGCACAGCTGGTGTGGGCCCCAAACAAACAGAAGTCTCCAAAGAGTGACTGACCTTCGCTGCCCTCAAGATTCCTTCCCTATGAAAATGGAACTACTGTTGCCACCTGGTTTTTTTACATTGTCAAAACCATTAAAGGCAATGGAAGGGAAAGTTCTAAAGTTTATAAAAATACAATATAAAATTTAATATTATTATCATTAACACATACACTAGAATTGTCTATAAAAGACATTTAAACTTTTAGGCACAATCTTTTTCCCCACAGAGATGCCACCAGAGCCATACTCTGAAGTGTCTTAGGTGAGTTAGGGAAGCCCTTTTGGTGCAAGGGGATTAAATTAAGGGTCTCACACATGCTCTCGCCTGAGCCTACAATGACATATGGACATGAAAAAATATTCGTCATTATGTATTATGTATAACATCAATAGCTATTGACATCTAATAGCTTAATTCTCTCTCTTGGAGAACCTGACTGAGAGTCTGTTGCCCACTCGGGAGAGCCTGGCAAGCTCCCCATGGCATATCCATATCCCAAATACAGTAACAGATATATACATGCCTTTTGGAGAGCCCTGTAAGCAACTGAGAGTATCCTGCCCACACAGGCAGAGCCTGGCAAGCTACCTGTGGCGTATTCGATATGCTAAAAACAGTAACGATAGGTCTCATTCCCCTGACCCTGAAAGAGCCTCCAATCATTGGGAAAGATGAGAAAGGAAAGGCTGCTAAAATCTCAGGGCTGAGTGTAATAGAGACATTACTGGTGCCCACTCGAGTAAATCGAAGAACAACGGGATAACAGTGATACAGTGATGTGTTATTAGGGAAATGCAAATCAAAATGACAATAAGATTCAAAAAGGCATATATCAAAGACTGAAAATAACCCAGTATTGGTAGGGATGTCTTGAAAAAAGAAATCCTCTTTCGCTGCTGGTGTGAATGTTTTCTAGCTCAATCTCTGTTGAAAATACTGGGAAAACTTTATAAATAGAAAAGTTTTTTTTTAAGAATACAACTCCCATACAACCCAGTGATTTCACTCCTTGGCATCTATTCCCAACATACTAATGCAAAAAAGATTTATGCACACCTCTGTTAATTGCAGCATTTGGTAATAGCTAGGATTTGGGGGAAGGCAGTGGAGGGAAAGGAAGGCTGATGTCCAACAGACAAATTAATGAAGAAGTTATAATTCAGGGATGGTCATTTCCGTTTTGTTTTGTTTTGTTTGTTTGTTTTGGTTGCACAGATGGAGGTGCTCAGGGATCACTCCTGAGAGGGCTTGAAAGCCAACCCAGATCAGCTGCTTGCAAGGCTAGCGTTTTATCTTCTCCAGTCCCAATTATTTCTTAATAATCCAGGGATCAATACATCAAGGAAAGCTCAGATTCCCAAAAATAGAGGTACCTAATGTTGGACATTAAAATATTTGAAACCGCTAATGAACGTGAAAGACTATACTGACATAGCAATATAACTGTAGTAGACTTCCAATACTCATTTATCACTGTTAGATCAACTAGGCAAAACTCAACAAGAAAATATTGGCCTGGAAGGAAAGAATGAAAGAGATGGACCTAACAGGCACGTAGGGTCCTCAGTCACTGAGAATTGAATAGCCATTATTTCCCAGTGCAACACGGGACACTCCAAAATAGATAGCATGATGGGTTACAAAACATACCTCCATAAAATTTAGTAGACAGAAATCATGTCTACTATCTGCTCAGACCATGATGCTTTGAAAATGAAAATTAGGGGCTGGAGTGATAGCACAGCGGGTAGGGCGTTTGCCTTGCATGCGGCCGACCCGGGTTCGATTCCCAGCATCCCATAGGGTCCCCCGAGCACCGCCAGGAGTAATTCCTGAGTGCAAAAGCCAGGAGTAACCCCTGAGCATAGCCGGGTGTGACCCAAAAAGCAAAAAAAAAAAAAAAAAAAAAAGAAAAGAAAACGAAAATTAATTTCCAGTAGAAATCAGGGATTAAAAACTCAAACATTGGGAAATTAAGAAAAATTTTATCCTGAGTCAAAACCCAAAAAACAACCCACTATGGTGATACCTGTTAAAAAAAGAGAAAGAGAAGTTGTGGTATGTGCATATCCTGCAGACAGTATGTAGCTAGAGGGAAAGATAAAGCCTTGGGGTTTGTTAACATGAGTAGAGCTAGAGGCTATCATGTATAAGCAAAATATGTCTGAAAATATGTTAAGAGAGGAAAAAGCCCGGATGATCTCACTCATCTCTGGTTTATAGAGAAAACAAGGAAATATAATCTGGAATGATGCCAAATCCTTGGTCTTTAATTACAAAACTCAGCAATGGGGTGAAGGGGGTGAAGGAAGAGGTGATGGAGGGTCTTGGGCATGCTGGTGGTCGTAAAGAGCAGTAACTGTATACAGCAAAACTATAAGCATCAACACTATTGTAGCCATGTTCACTAAACTATAATCATAATTATAAGGTGAAAAAGTTTACGCCCACAAAATTAGTCACCTGCATGAAAGCAGTGAATCACTAGAAAGATATAAATTTGCTGAACTGACCCTAGAAGAGATTGAAATTTTAATGAACCTATTAAATACAAATGAGATTGTGTTCATAATCAAAAATCCTTCAACAATGAAAAGCCTAAGACCAGAAGACTTTACTAGTGGAATAATATTATTTCAAGGTAGAATTAACTACAAGGCCTTCACTCTTCAAAAAATAGAAGGGAACATGTCTGTAAAAAACAAGAAAACAAATTACAGACCAATATCCCTCATGAATATAGACATAAAAGTCTACAGCAAATTATTTGGAAACTGAATTTGGGAACATCTTATAAAAAGGGTGACAGAGTACCCAAGTTTATCCCAAGAATGCAAAGTTGGTTCAACATGTGATAATCAGCCAATGAAATATTTAAAGGAACAAGAAGAATAGGGACAAAGAAAGCTCAGTGCAGAACTACATGCGTGTCCTGCAGAATCTCCTAAGCAAAGTTGCTTGGAGAATTCCCCTGCTCAGCATAGAGCTAGACTTGAGGGGTAGAGAGAAAGAGAGGGAGAAAGGAAGGGAGGAAAGAAAGTAAGAAGGTAGAAAGGGAAAAGTTAAGGGGCAAAAGAAAAAATTAGCATCATCCAAATAAATGAAAGAAAATGAATTGATTTAAGATTTTCATAATATTCACCCAACAAGGAAGAGAAGGAACTTTCTCAGAATAATAGAACATCTGCCTAATCCTCACAGCTGATTTTAGTGAAAGACTGAAAGATTTCCCCTTGTGACCATGAACTAGACATGAATGTCTGCTCTCACCATTTATATATTTAGTATTATACAGGAAACTCTTAAGATAATTCACAGTTGAATCCATGACATTTTTTTACAAAAAAAAGTGAAGACCAATTAGACATAAAGAAGTATGAATTTATGAAGTTGTATTCAAAAGCAATACAAAGAACTAATGGTGACAGTGGGATAACACATAAAGCCAACAACAACAACAACAACAACACACACACACACACACAAAATCACACACACCCTTGGCCTCGGTCTTGCCTCTGGATGAAATAGAAGCATCATAAGACTTTCTAAGCATAAATATGATTCTTAAGGATTTGTAATTCAGCTACCTGTATGTCACTGGGGGGAAAATTTCAAATCCAGCAAATTAAAATAACCTTAGGTAAATACACCCCGGAACCTAGTAGATAGAACTACAAATCTTCTCTAAAGCAAAACATTTGGGTCTAGAAAAAATTCAATAAGATTCTGTGGGAGTTGAGCACATAGTAAACAGATCATCATTATTATTTTTTTTTTTAGTTAAGGAAATCACTGGGCATTTGCAAAACCAGCAACCATGAACAAAAGTCAGAAGAAATAGCCAAATACAAAATGACACTTTAAAAGATTTTCAAATGCTGAAATTATCAAATACAAAGTATAAAATAGCTCGGAGCCAGAAAGATAGTACAGGGGCTTATGTACTTGCATGCAGCAAACTCTGTTTCAGTTCCAGCACTGCATGGGGCCCTCCAGGCACCACCAGAAGTGATCCCGGAGCAGAGCCAGGCGTGAGTGTTGGGTGGGCCATACCCACACTCTCCCCACCCCCAGAGGAGAAAACAAAGCAAAACTCAAAACTAAAACTAAACTCTAATATTTTAAGAAATAAGATAGAACATTGAGAATATAAAAAAGGATCAAGAGGTTATCAAAATCAGTCAAGACCAAACACCAAAAACTTTTACATGAATTCAGTGTCTAATATGAAAAATATAATAGCTAAAACAGTACTGAAGCACAGCTGAAGGGAGGAGTAGAAAATATGTGACTACTGCAGAGTGCTTATAGATACCAAAATGTTGCACAGAGCTGTTTGTCAAAATCATGATGCAAAGACAGTACTTAGAGAATACAGTAAAAATGTTTAATGCATGCCCATTGATGAAAAGAACTGGGGAGAGATATTATCAGAATGGATTTGGTTAGGATTTATCCAGAAGTGAGGAAAGATGCCAATTACTAGACTCAGAAAATTTAAGAATTCAAAGGTAGAATAGCAAAATTAGATTTATCTGTCATTGTGAAACTGCCCAGCACCAGCACAGACAATAGGAAAGCCACCAGTGAGAAAAAGGCAGATTACCCCCAAAGCCAATTAGTGACTACCTTCTCAACAATAAAAGGAAGGATGAGGACCATACATAATATACCAACTTCAAATTGCTAAAATAAATACCTGCTTTGAACTCAATGTCAAGGAAAACTCTAGAATATAGTTGAGATTTTTTGGTCAGAAAAAGCCTCATTAAAGGAAAGTGTCAGTGAAGGCAGCTAAAGGTAGACAAAAGGTACATTATACAAAAGAATGAAAACTGTAATAGCTGTAAGCATGATTTGTAAGAGAATAAGCATATTTGTAAGAAAATAAGCGCATGTTTGATCTGTGGAATAAAAAGCGTAGCTATCTAAGATAGGTGCATTATTCTACTATTTTCATTAACCAAGAGGACAGGATAGTATTTGAAAAGAATAATCTAGGGTTCTTATATTTGCGAGTCATATGGATAATAACTTTAGTCTTACTGTATTACAGAAAGAGGAAAAAGAAACTTCCAATTAATAGAAGGGGTGGGAGGTAGAAGAAAAGAAAACCATAATCAGTCCAAAACAAAGCAAGAAAAGAATTTTTTCAAAGATAAAAAGCAAGCTTTGTCTAGAGAGACTAAAGAGAAGTCAAGGACGGAAACAGGAGCCAAATCAGAAAGGTACTTTAGTGTGAAGAAAAAGGACTCAGAAAAATCGTTATTCAGAGTGAAATAGAACTTGGAGGAAGAACTTTACAGTGAATTATTTTATTATGGAAAGAATCTATTCCTTGTGACATTGAGTTAACTTCAATAGTCGAGGAAATAGATAATGAAGATATTCACAGAGAAGATGACCAGTGAGTCTCTTTCTTGCTTGGATTACTACTGGTGGTGTCCTCTTTGACCTACAACATATTTAAATAGGCTTGGTGAGAAGTTCAGGTTTATTAAAGTTTTCAAAAGATTTTTAGGGGCAAGAGATGGCTCAAAGTGCTGGAATGCTTTGCACCCTGGAGCCCTGGGTTTGATCCCCAGAACTATGGGGTCTCCGAAGAATAGGTAGGAGCAACCCCCAAGCACCGTTTTAAACACTTTTAATCACTGTTAGTGGCAGGCATAGGCCCACATGTGCTGCCGAGGACTGAAGTCGGGTCGGCTGCATGCACGGCAGGCTCCTTCACGCCTGTATTATCTCTCTGGGCCTGAAATGCCCTTTCTAATCTCCAGACTCCATGTTTATCTTCAAGTGTAATTTGTGTTTTTTATCACCAATCTAAAAAATCCAACCTCTGAACAGCCCCCGGGGTGCCCTGTTCTTCATGCACTCACTCCCCTACCTCTGGTGTAGTCTTGGAAACATCACCATTGACTTTGACTCTTGTAACTTTCTGCTTGATGAGGCATTTTATGCATTCTTCAGTTCTTTGGACATGTCTTTTTATTTGAAATAGTTAAGAGTTGACTTGGTTAAAAGTTAAGTCCGATACCTGGGTCTCCTCAGAGTTCCCACTAACTGCTTTCCCTCAGCCCCGTCTTCTGTTTGGGCCATAATTTTTTATTTTGTTGAAAATTGCTCATTTAGTATCTCATAAATCTATCGTTGCTGTTTGTATAGTGATTTACTTGTATTGATCTGTAAAGTTTGAAATTTGTATTGAATTACCACCGGGGACCTACCAGGTGGCTTAGCAGTCAGGTAGAAGCGACTGTGCATGCTTGAAGTGCTCTGGTGTAGCTTACAATTATATCTTGGCTTTGGGTTTTTTCCTTGTGTTTCAAGGTCAGAGAGAAGTTAGAAACCCTGCTAAATAAAGTTCTTAGATTTTTTTTTTCTTTTTTCTTTATGGGTCACACCCGGCGATGCACAGGGGTTACTCCTGGCTCATGCACTCAGGAATCACTCCTGGCGGTGCTCCGGGGACCATATGGGATGCTGGGAATCGAACCCAGGTCGGCCACATGCAAGGCAAATGCCCTACCCGCTGTGCTATCGCTCCAGCCCCAAGTTCTTAGATTTTTCCTGGTCATTTACGCTGCTCCGCACATGTGTCTGGCTTTCTAACACCAGGAGCGGGTCGGCTTTTCAAAGCTTCCCACAGCGGGTTTGGAGATGCTACAGGGGTTAAGGCACTTGCCAGATTGATTTCCAGCAGTGCACATTACCCCCCACCTCCAGTATGTCGGGAGTGCCCCCAGCCACAGGGCCCACTCCTGAGCACGGCCAGGGTGGCCCCCAAACTGAAAACCAAACCGTTAGACATTCTATTGTCATCTTTTTTGGTTAAGCGGACACAAATCCCCAGTTCAGTAGTGTGCAGCTGCCGGTGCTTGGGTTAGCTGTCTGCTGGGTGAGCTGCTTGCAGGGGGAATTCCAGTCAGGTCTGCTGAAGGCCAGTGTTTCTTGAGAGCGGCCTCTGGCAGTTCTGATAGTGACTTCTCCCAGTCACAGCCTGTCGCACTGGTGCTCAGGAGTCTGGGACCCGTAGGGCGGGAGGGGCCTGAGGAGGGGAAGCTGTTATCGCTCTTAGGGTGCCAGGGATTATCCAGTTGCTCTCAGAGGTGCTGGAGGCCTCCAGGGCTGCACCTGCTCATGTGGTATCCGCATTGAACCCGGGTTCTGGCTGGTGTGCGCTAGGCAGGCACCTCAGCTGCTGCGTGGTCTCCTGGGCCCTCATTTGCTGTGTGAGCTTTATCTCTCTTGCTACATTGGGGTCTGAGATGCTGTGGGCCACATTGGGGTTGCTCCGGTGCCAAGCACGATGCTGGGGTGCGGAGTGGGCTTGTCCCTGGCACTGCGCAGGGGATTGTACGCTGACCTTCAGGATACAAAGCATTGCTCCAGCCCTTCGAGCAGTCTCTGCAGCCGGCCCCTGAGAGTCCGTGTTTAAATCTCTAGTTCCTAAGAGTTGATTAGTCTCTGCAGATAATTTGTAAAAGTAATTTTACAAATGGGAGTGCAGCCGTCAGGGAATTGAGAGGTAACTACTGGTCCAGGTATTGTAGTGGCAGGTAAATTTCTTCACAATCTTATCTTTTGCTAATTTTGTGTACATATTCTTTATTTAATATGTACTGGGCCGGGGCGATAACACTGGGATAAGCTACTTAACTTGGCCAGAAGCTGACCCAGGTTTGATTTCTGGTACCACACACAGTCCCCTGAGCATTGCCAGGAGTGACCCGAGAGCGCTGAGCCAGGAGCACGCCTGAGCCCCGCTGGGTATGGTCCAAAAGGCAGAACGAAACAAAACGGACATTTTAAAAATATGTACTTAAAGTCTGTGAAAGACATTTTCATATGTGAAAATAAGTAAATTTTCACATATACATATGGAATAAAATCAGATTTTAGATACTGGGCTAATTTCAAGTACAACAAAAATTCTCTCCTTTCCTTGAATTTTGTGACGGTACTTAAAAAATGCATGCATACACATGTGTATATTTATGTATCTAAGGTAATGAGGTTGAGCTTCCTTGGTAAGTTCACAACTTAATGTTATTTTGTCGAGTGGTCTGTTCTCCATTGAGATGACATTTCTTGTTTTCGTTTCTTATTTTGGGAGACCTTCCAAGTAGTGGTCCCGAGGTCTGGTGCCACTCCTGATTCTTGGCCAGGCGGGCAGGCTGTCTTCAGTGCCAGGGCTGGAGGCTGCGTGTTGCCGGGCTCTGCGGTGCTGGTGCCAGGATGCACCAGGGCAACAGTGCTCGGGGGCCCCCGGGCGCGGCAGGCGGTACTCAAGGGCCTCGTGGCGCCAGGGACCTAAGCAGGCTCCTCTGTCCCCGAAGCTCTGGGATGCATCACCAGCTCCTGATCCTGACATTTCCTATAAAAATTTTTAAAGGAATTTCAGGAGCACTTTATAAAACACCATTTTATAAAGCGTGTAGGTGGATTTGTAGGTTGTCATATACTGATTTTTACATGTTTCTTCTCTCCCAAACACTGTCTTTGAAATCTACCCAAATGCTCTCTCTTCTCCGTAGCTGACCGCATTAGGGACAGCTTGTAACTGTCTTGAAGTTATGTCTCAAGAAGTGTGGGACATTTGTAATATTGTAAAATAATTTTTTTCCAAAACTGTCTTAAACAGAAGCGTTAAGAGCGATGTTAAATTATTTTGTGAGTGATCTGAAAATATCAATGTCGGTAACTTTGGTGAAAATACTCATTTGATTCTCTGAGCGTTTGTTTATGTAATTGAAAAATGTATGAAATACAAAAATAGAAAGTTGTATTCTTTCAAATTGTTTAGCAAAAATTGTATTTTAAGGTGATATTAAGTATTATAGGACTAATATTAAGTATTAATATTATAAAGTATTATATTAGCTCACTTATCCTACTGTTAACATTCAAAATACAGACTTAAAATGCTCAATTATTTATGTTTTTAAACTTATACCTTGGAATGAGTTGTAGTTTTATATCTGTTATGAGAAATTATCTTTATAGTCCTATGAAAATGATAAAAATAATGGCAGTTTCCAGATTTTGATCTGACATGGGAGGTTTTGATCTAGTCTGGAAAAAAAAAATCAAGATTCAAAATTTAAAGTTTGGTTTCTACTGATGTGTATTGCTTTTGCACCATTATAAAGTGAAAAAAGCCAGAAGTTGAACATTGTAAGTAGGGGACTGACAAGTTACTTTTATTGCTAGCATGTGAAACAGTGATTTGTTGTGAATCGTTAACATATATTTGTTGAATGATTTAAATGGCAAAGAAGTGAAATTATGTTTTAAGAATTTGTGTTGTGTTTGGAAGTACGGTTAACAGCTTGGAAAAATAATGAATCAGAAATTAGGTGCTTTTTATTCACTGATGATCCATATTAGGTTATCAATTAGAACTCCTCCCAGCAGACCCAGTTTATCTGTCAAGTCAGCACATTTTGAGTGCCAGGCAAGGTGGTAGGCATTGAAGAAGCTATAATAAATGAGGCATACACAGTCTCTCTCCTTACAATTTTTAACCAGTGGGGGAGGGAGGAATAAGTATACCGTATATAACATATACATATACACACACAAGTATAAATAAAAATTTGTATATGTACATATTTTGGTGGATGAAACTTTTAAAAGTTGTAGGGGTTTCACCATCAGGCCAGACAGAGAATGTGAAAGATGAAGTAGGTGAGTGAATGAAATAGAGAGTAGGGCCAGCAGGCGCTGTCGTGAACAGCTGTCATGTCAGCCGCAGGCGCTGTCGTGAACCTCGGGGCTTGCGTGCCTTTGTAAATAATGGCTGCTCTAACTGACTGCTCCACCTAGCTTGTGCCATAGAGGAAGTTTCTTATTTCATGTTCTTTGAGAGAGGTTGAAATAATCTGAGTTACACACTGTAACTAAGTATGTAGTTGTACAGTCCAAGTCAAAAGTATTTTGAGGGGCCCGAGAGATAGCTCAAAGGATTGAGCACATACTTCGTATTCAGGAGACCCAGGTTCGATCCTTGTCAGTGCATGGTCCACCAAACCCTGCCCGGCACAGCCCGAGTACAGAGCCGGAGAGTGGCCTGGAGGATGTAGATGGGTGTGTCTTTTGCTCTCTGCCCCTCAAGACAGAACCCCTGCAACGTCTAACTTTGACCCATAGGTAGGCCTCTTCTGTATAAGGTATTCTGAAGAAGGAGGCAGATTGTTCTCTCTTGATTCAATTTATTTGTTCCTCTAAACATTAATGTTATTACATATTCACATTTTTCTGGCTTAACTAGTACAGTCAGGTGTATCACTGTCAATCTCATTGTTCATTGATTTGCTCGAGTGGGCGCCAGTAATGTCTTCATTTGTCCCGGTCGCATGCTAGTGTAGACCGATGGAATCTGCTTGCTCCAGGAACATGAAGAGCACATTGTTGTTTCTGTTTTTGGCATGTCAGATACGTCCTGAGTGGCTTGCCAGGCTCTGCAGTGCAGGGGGAAAAAATAACTAAATAAAAATAAAGAGATTCAAGCCTGCTTGGATTGGGACTGGGCCTCCTCCACTTGGATCCCCCGTTTTCCAGTAACTAGGCAGTCATACCTACAATCCGTGCCCCCCGCCCCGTCATGTTATCTTATCAATGGCCAAGATCCAGAGACTATAAAACAAAACTCCCGGAACAGATCGATGCAGAATCTCTTGCCCCCCATGCCAGGCTTCAACGGGGGCCCCCTTGGAGCAGGGTGGGTTGAGTTTCCCTCCCTGCCCCAAGCAGAGCCCCGGCAGCCAAAAACCTCCAGAACCCAGCCATAGCCATGCTCAAGGCCACTCTCCACACGCTCGGACAAGCCTCACCCATGAAGGAACAGTCAGGTGTAGATATAGAAGTCATAAGAGTATGAACTTTATGGGGAAGTAAGATTTTTGGTTCTATTCTAGCATTTTGTTATTGAACACTTTTCAAAGTTTCAGTTTATTCCTCATCTAAGTAATGGGAACAGCAGTTAAATTGCTTCATAAAGTTTAGAGAATTAAGATAGTGCACTAAGAAATGGTGTTGTTAGTGCTTTGTGAATACTGTGCTCTTTACTTATCTTTTCTTCCCAGACCCTCTTGCTTCCATTCCTTGCTCAATCCAATATGCTTGACTAATTGTTTGTTGCCTTGTGCCAGATAGTAATCACTGATAACTTAGGGAAGAATTTAAGTTAGCATTTCTCTTCAGGGAGGGCTACTCTCTTTCAGTAGAAAATCCTCGAGTCATTGATTTAAACTAAGGTAATGAAACTGATGTATCACAGGTCACTTGTCAGTTAAGTAGGAAAATCATTCCCCTGGCTCAAGTCCCACAGCCAAGTCAGGGCCTATTGCACTTATCTCGAGGCTAGCTCTGAATTGACTTTGTTTTTATTGGCCTTCATTGAAACCAGAAGTTGCTGACAACTTGGTATTTCCTCAGTCCTATTGGTTTGCATGATATCCGGTGACAGATATAATACAATAAGACTGCATGTAATTTCATCCTTTCACCTCTCTTCTTCCATTTCCTTACAGATAAGACTGTAAGAGTAAGCACAACTAAGTCTCAGTCCTTCTTGGTGTGTGTGTGTGTGTGTGTGTGTGTGTGTGTGTGTGTGTGTGTGTGTGTGTGTGTGTGTGTTGCCCACCTGTTGGTACTCAGGGGGCTGGTCATGCCTGTCTGAGGAGTTGCTTCTGGTGCTGGGCTGGGAGACCCGGTGTGGTGGTAAGGATGGAGACAGAGTGCCTTACCCGCCCCCCCCTTATCACAGCCCAGTCTTTCATAAATGCTTGTATTTGTCTGGGTACTAAAAAAATTCTATGACATGGTTCTAGTACCTTTGGGGGAAGTTGTAGATCTGGATAACCAGCACTATCTGTTTTGTAAAAACTAATTCTCAGTGGTAATGGTGAAGATTATTGGATGACAAAGTAAAAGGGGAAAAACAACTTGTTACTTTTTTTTTCCCTACCTTTATTATGAAAGATTTTACAATATGCAGAAAATTTTTCTGAAAGAGTAATACAATAAATACAAACCATAAATACATTATCTGTATTCAATTGCTGATGATACTTGACTATATTTTCTTTATACATTTTTGAATAAGAGCTGTACCTGGGAAGAATTACTGTTCACTTTTTAAGGTAGGACAGAGTTACTGTGGTAATATATGTACAGGCAAAAGCATAATATAAGGATAATATGTACATTTTAGGAATGATGTGGGTGGCCCCCAAGCAAACAGAACAAACAAAACAATGTATGTGTAAGTACACATTAAATATGGATTAGTAAAATGACATGATACCTACAACTTGATTTCAAATGGTTCATCTCCAACAAAAAACAAGTTATATGGTATCGTTCAATGAGGACTTAATGAAGAATCATGTATTTTATTTCAGATAATTAAAAAATGTCAGATCGAGCTAGAGGGATAGTTCTTTGGTTAAGGCGCTTGCCTGGCTCACTCCCTGGCACCAATTCAGTTCCCTGAGCCCCGCTGGGTGTGGACCAAGATAAAAATACCTGCATGAAATAACGTGCACCCTCAGTCTTTTACTTCACATGTGAAAACTTTTCAAGTTTTCAAACCCTGGGTTTGATTCCCGGCACTGCAAAACAGAACACAGCAGCAAAACCAGAAATAGCCAATCTTGGGGACTGTGTTTATGCTGTATTCCATATTATTTTAGCCACTGTCTTCAGGAAATCAGGCCTTCAAATTTCTTAGGTGTAATAGGTTATAAACCATTCCATAGGTTCAACATGGATGAGGCTGTTTGTCACACTAGAAGCACGTTAGTACTATCATGCTTACTCTTATTACTAGCACACTACTAAACATAATACTGACACTCTCAGTAGAGATCTCCGGGTTTGTTTCTTCTTGGGAAAGGAGTGCTTTTTTCGCCGGTTTGGAGCTGTTTTTCTCATTTGTCACTAGTCTTCCAGCTAGGGTTTTGTCATGTTGGTACTCTGAGGAATCAGTCCGCTCTAATCACATTTACTCCTGACAACCTTTATCATTTTTGCGAGTGAATAGTGCCCCTCTGTATGTTGGACTAGACATGGATTAAGAGCCATGGTAACAGGAAGCGTTTAATTTTATTAGTTTTATGTAACTCTTCCAAGTTTACTTTCACCTTCTTATTAAAGAAGATTCATTTAATGCATATTACAATTGACAAAATCAGTTTTTTGTTGTGACTCGGAAACTTAATGTAGTCAGGTTGTGTGTGAAAAGTCAGCGTATTTGTTTTTGTTAGTGTTTGCAGTTGCCGTGCTTGGGGGGCAGAGCCACATCCTGTGCTGCTTTTGGTGGTGGGAGACGTGTTGTCCGGGCAGAACCCCCGGGCATGTATTCGAGGACTCGAGCTGCATTCCAGGCCTTCGGTTTTGCCTTTTTGCTGCAGTTAGGTTAGTTGGAAGGTGATGGAGTAGCGCGGGACACCTTCTAGCTGCTCAGTGCTGACACTCCAGTAGGAGCACACCGCATTGGACGGGAAAGTAACACCGACGCCAACTGAACTCAGACACAGTAGCGCAGAAGGCTCAACTAGCAGCAGACAGCTTAGTGAATTCTTAGACAAGGACTTAACCCCACGATAAGATAGAACAATTTTCATATGAAAAATTGATTTTTTTTATACTTACTAACTTTAATATTGGAGCTTTGTTATCTAATCAGTGTCAACTCTAGGATTGTATCACTTGTGACTTGTTTACATTCAAATAAAATTTAAAAAATGTAAAAATATTAGTTGTTCATTTTGCATCTTTTTTTTTTTTTGAGGGGGCATTCCTTAATGATACTCTAGCGACATGGACCACTCCTGGTGAAATGAGGTGCTGCTCTGGCCAGACAGTGCTTGGGTTCTCCAGGGTTGCACCGGGTGGCGGGTGGGCGGGGAGCTGGTGGAAGGGACGCTCAGCATTCTGGCCGCGGCACTGCGCCCTCTCACCTCTCAAGCCTCTGCTTTTCCTTCTGTGTACGAGTCCTGGTGAAGGGGCAGATAAAGAAAGCGGCTAAAATCTGCCCAACGATACGGAAAGGAAACAGACTTATAAATTGCTGTGAAACAGAAGCCTAATAAGACGAACAAGTACTTTACGAAGTACTATTAATGATTCTTTCCTTCCACCAAAGTTCTCATTTCTGTTTCCTTCCCTGTTCCTCCCAAACTGGACATCTTTTAATGCTTCAGGCTTCTTTCTCTCACTTACCTAAGATTTCTATACATTTTTCTTTAAAAACAACAAACAATGAGTTTTTGTTTTATTTTCGTTTTTTCCTTCGGCTCTGCCTGGCTGTACCCAGGCCTTACTCCTGGCTTTCGTCCCTGGAGTCACGCCTGATGGTGGCGGGGAGGGGACGGCCTCAACCAAGGTAGACACATGCTCTGGAGTAATTCACTCTCTGCCTCCTGGACATTTTCCTTCTAGTTTCTCTAATGAAGTATTTTGAGCACTAATTTTCAGTTTGTAAAAGTCAGTTTTTATTTTGCAAATATCTTCTATAGTTCACCCTTGCCATTCTGTGGCTGTCATAGTTCTGTTATCTCTGAAGATATTTATAGATCCTTTGGGTGATTTCTTTGTCTCCCAGACCATCTTCAAAGTTCCTTTTTTTTCCTGTTGGCTTGTTTTTCATCTCTTGTTCGTGTTGGAAGTTTTTGTGTATATTTGGTTAACTTTTGATGTCTCTCTTGAGAGTACGACTTAAAAGTGATGATGGAAGAACTTTGTGGAGTTGGACCTTTACTGCGAGGAGTTAGTAATTTTTTTCATTATGTGATTTCCGTTTCAGTGTCTTTTTTTTTTTCTAAATTGTTGCTCAATTTTCTGTAAGAGAAGTATTCCCCAGTTTCTGCTGTCCTGAGTGTCCACTATAGGTCTGGCTTCCAGTGGTCTTCTAGTCGGTTTTCTTGGGTTGAGCTGGGAAATTGTCTGTTCACCACGGGCACTTCCTTGCTTTTGAGCCTAGTTCTCTTTCCTGCCCTTCTCCTGTCTGCAGGCCAACAAATGGTGCCTGGAATCCCAGACGGTGGCTCCTTTACCTAATCCTCTGTGGGCCAGTGATGGGAGGCTCCAGTGAGGAGAGCTAAAGTTTACTTTCATTGAAGAAGATTTAAAGCTCTTCTGCCTGTTTCCCGTTTTCTGTTCTGGCCTTTCAAATTACCCTTGTAATTCTTTAGTGGCTCCCAATGGTGCCTCTAGAATAGGCTTGCTTTAGAATGCGCTTCTCTTTGATCTCTTCCTCCCCAATCTGGTGCTTAGTATGGTCTTCCTGTATTTTGTTTAATCAGCCACCATGTGACCATAAACTTTCCATCTTCCAGAATCTCTTGTCTGCTGTGTTTTCTTTGACATTTGGGATTTTGGCTTTACAAAAATTGTTGTTATGGAGGTTACAGAGATAAATGCAAGTTTTCAGACTGCCTTATGCTAGTTGTGAATCTGTTGACTTCATGTATCTTCTTTTTCTGTCTTGCTTTTTTACTTCGCAGCCATTCTGCCTGCTTAGATCCTGACCATTTATCTCCAGGCTTTCCTTGCTATCTGTTTTAAAGTGATTATCAAATTTCTCTTTTATTTGTGTTTTGCACCACATCTTGTAGTGCTCAGGGATTGTGACTGGAGCTGTGCTCAGGGGTGACTCCTGGTGGCAAATGAGCAGACCATATGCTGTGTTATAAATAATATTGGGGTCAGCTTTATGCAAGGCACATGCCTTGCCTCCTCCTGTGCTATCTCTCTGGGCCAAGAACACTGCATTTTAATCTGGATGTATGAGAGGAAACCTGAGATTTCAGATTGGTTGTTCACAGGGTTGTTTTCCTAGTGCAGTGTCAGGGAGGCTCGCAGCTATTCTTCAGAGTGCATACCCGCAGGAAGCAGCTACTGTGTTATTCTTTCCAGGTGACAGAAGAGAGCATTCGGGTTGACTTTAATAAGGATGCACTTATCTCCTGTATTAGTCAGCTAGACCTATTGCTGTTTGTCACTTTTATTTTGGGATTTTTGAGAACACGAGGTATTTTATATCCTTCTAATCTCATCTGCTGAATTATACATGTAGCATTGATTTAATAAATCTGCCTTGATTGGCCTTGAATTATATATTGGTTTGGACATAGAAATAGATAAATGGGACTTGTGGTTATTGCTAGTAATATTTTGATTTCTAAGTGAATTGAGAATTCAAGCACATGTTAATATGCTCAGAACTGGAGATTCTGGTGCCTGCAGGCATGACTGTCATAAATTGAGTTGGTCATGAAAGACTTTCCTGAGGAAAAATATGTGTTGAAGAATCTGGTAGATGTGAATTAGTCATAAGCAAATGATAATACTCTTTGGACTTACTTTAATGTCTTTACGAGTTGCCTTGAACTGGAAATATTCTTCTAACAATATTACTTAAGTAATATGCGATCATAAATTTCTGAGAAGGGTAGTGTTTGGAGGAATTAAAAAAAATTCTCAAAGTGATCATTATCAATGACTGTTGTTGATTGCGTGCAGGTATAAGTCATGTGCAACACCTTTCTCTTTAGAAAGTAACAGTAGTACCACATGTCTAATTTAGGGCTAGGAGAATTGGTCAGCTTTTGGAAATGGGAGTTGTATTAAGACTTTTCCCCCTAATTTTCCTAATTTATAGCAATACAATTTCTTCTGTGGTTGGTTTAAGAATGAATCATTCAGGCGGGGATGTGGCTTAGTAGTAGAAGTACTTTTCTTGCACCTGTGAAGTCCTGGGTTCAGTTCCTGGAGCTTTTACTCCATATAGGGCTTGATTGATTTGGTCCTGTGTCTAAATCATATAGAGACTCCCCCTCACTTGATTAGTCCATTTTAACACTATATTTTCTTAAGAACCTACATAAAGTTGAATACTGTTGTGGATGGCAGATTTAGTTATATATACTTCTGCCTTACTGTTGTAAGACTTGGGGTCAGACCCTGATCATTTATACAGGCAGTTGTGATGCACAGCTATATATTTGGGAAGCATTATTTCTAGGAGAATCTCTGCACAAATATCACAAAAAGTTGTATTTACCTGAATTTAAATAATTTGCTTATGCAATGCTACCTTTGTGTCTAAGGCATTTTCCTCTTTCATGAATCAAATAAAAATTGAGTTTAAGTAGGAAGTTTAAGTTCCTACGTTATTTGTAGGAAGATAGCTCAGAGAGTTGGAGTACATGCCTTGCAAGCATGAGCCCCTGAGTTTGATCCTCAACACCACATGCGTGCACCTCTTGCCATCACTGCTGGGGTGGTTCTGGTGCCACCCAGCACCTTCTTGCTGGGCCGCAGCTCAAAATCAGAGGCCTTTAGATGGGTGGAATATAGTTGGAGTCAGAGTTTCCCAACTTACTTGGCCAAACTGCTCCTTTTCAGAAGGGGAAAAAAATCTCTCAGCACTCCCCTTGAAATGTACTGTCTTGGAGGGAACAACAGAAAGTGCCCTCCTTTCCCTCAGCTGCTTCTGAGGCTGCTGCTGCCTGCTCAGATTGTTCAGCATCACTTCTATGCTACCCCACTTCCCACTTTGGGAAACACTGGAGTGACCCTAAGGCCCCTGAGTACTATTATGGGGAAGCCCACCAAATAATAAATAACTTTATATTCATATTTTTGATTTGATAATGTCTATCTCTAGAATACTAAGGGGACTTTTTTCTTTTTTAAAGAAATGTGATGGGGCTGGAGCGATAGCATAGTGGGTAGGGTGTTTGCCTTGCACGCGACCAACCCGGGTTTGATTCCCAGCATCCCATATGGCCCCCTGAGCACCTCCAGGAGTAATTCCTGAGTGCAAAGCCAGGAGTAACCCCTGTGCATCGCCGGGTGTGACCCAAAAGCAAAAAAAAAAAAAAATTATTAGAGCGTGTGTTTAAATTACCTTTTCCAAACATCAAACTTTGCTTTTCTGATAACTAAAGTTGCCTATTGAGGTGGTAGAGTTTTTATTTTCCAAATATTATATACTTGGTATTCTAGGAACTGAACAATGTCTTGTAACTGGAATTGGAAGGATGACACTACTGTAGTGATTCTGGAGTGTCCTTGGAACTCTTTTCGCCTATTGTTTATTCTTTGACCACTTTGAATGTAGGTGCTTTAGATTTGTTTCAGCATGCAAGGGCTATCAAATTGTTAAAAGTAGTGCACCATTTTCAAACTTACTTTTTCCATAGACTAGAGTTTAAAGTATAAACCATAAAATCAATGCCAAGATGAGTTTTAAAACATTGTTTGTATGTGATGTAGGTAATTGTTCTTTTGAATACCTAGCTATATGATTCATATATGAAACTGTATTTGCAGTCAACCAGATAACAGTGCTATAAATGATGAGATTATTTTTATCATGTCTTGTAAGAGTTTTGAAGAAGATACTTCTAGAGTCACTGAATTCATTAACCTAACTATGTCAGTGTTCTGGGTCATTTTCTCATTCTTTTTTTTCCATTGTGGCCACAAATGACTG
The DNA here is from genome assembly GCF_027595985.1 of Sorex araneus. NCBI lineage: Eukaryota > Metazoa > Chordata > Mammalia > Eulipotyphla > Soricidae > Sorex > Sorex araneus. The sequence goes on from NC_073306.1 coordinate 201,464,794, forward strand.
CTGTAGATCTAAACACCAAATTCTTTTACTACAAAGTTCAAAAGCCAGAACAAAGATCAGGATCTTTTCCACCAGTCTGTTTTTGGTGGAAATCTTTCCCAGTAAATCCTAGAAGATTTGTCCTTAAACCCCATTAGTCAAAATTGATTACATACCGAGTAGTAAACCAGATACTGATAGGCTGAAAGGGGGAATTCTCATTATTGCCAGTGCTTTATGCCTGGGAAATGTAGGAAGGACTTGCCCTTCTGGTCTGGTTGATGTTGCAGAACAGAGGTGGATAGGCAGGCAACCAACAGTTATATGCCCAAACTCTGGTACTGTAGTTGAGTACATGTTCCATTTAAATGAAACTTTGGTCATTTTAGCCTGTTTTCTACCCCAGCACCCCCTTTCTCCTGGGGATGGAACCCAGGGCCTCACACAGGCAAGGCAGATGTTCTGCTAAGCCACATTTCTGGGTATCTATGTCTTCAGAATAAATCAATGTATACATTTACTTTAAAGGTATATATAGTTTTATATATATGTACTATTTAACATATAGTACATAATGTGTGTATATAAAAGTATATAAACTTTAAAAAAGTTTTTAGACTTTTGGTGCTGATGATTGACTGCAGGGCCCTTTACATGCAAGGGAAATGCTCAGACACAATGCGATGTCTGTTAAAAATACTTTTTGTGTGTATAGTGCTAGGGATTAAACCAGGATCTAGACATATAAAGCACTACTGAGCTCATCCCTCTTATTTTATTTTTGGTCTTGGGGTGCTCCTGGCATTATGCTTGGGGGTTGCTCCTGATGGCATCGCACCTGGGCCTTACACACTCTTAACTCAGCTCTTTCTGAAACCCCTGCTCCCACCCTTGAATCTTGAGGAGAGAAGTCTATTCATTTGGGGAGTATGTTATTCTGTATGTGCAACTTTGTAATTTGGATATAAGCCAGTGCATTGACCCTTTAATATCAAAGTCATTGGTACTCTTATTTTCACATTTGGTACAGTTTAATTTCTCTTCAGGTTAAACTTTTTAGTGATTTAACTTGATTTTGGCAATAGTTTTCTGATTCTTTTTAATTAACTGATACTTGTTTTGCCAGGTGGATTCTCCACCGTTTTCCTTGTGCGTACTCATGGTGGAATGCGCCATGCGTTGAAGCGGATGTATGTCAATAATGTGCCAGACCTCAACATTTGTAAAAGAGAAATTACAATTATGGTAAGTGAATGAGTAACTCCAGTTAAAAAATTTAATGTTTCATATTCCTCCAAAGCATTAGCTAGATTTTCGGCTGCATCTATAAAACCTCTAAAGATGGTTAAATTAATTGGGAAATTATTTGGGAATTTATAGCCCATTTATTATAACTACACTGAAGTTTAGTTGATTATTGCTACCTCTATTCTCCCTTCCCTATTGTAGTTCAGTGGGCAAATTAGTTTGCTTTCTGTTCTTTAATTATGGAATATTATAAGGACAGAGAAACTTAGAGGACTATATAATAATGAATAACAGTTTGTTCACCACCCAGCTTGTTGGGAAACTGTAGTCATGGACCAGAGAGATAGTATGGGGGAAAGGTGTGTACCTTGCAACCCTGGTTTGATCGCTTGTACCACACGGTCCCCTAAGCGTTGCTAGGTGCAGCCCTGGAGGCCCCTAAGTTCTGCAGGGTGTAGCCCCAGTCACCCCATCAGTGCCAGGCCACTGAGCAGACAGAAGGTTTGGTTGGTTGAGAATTCCCTGGGCGGGGACCCCAGCTCTGTCAGCACAGTTCAGAAGATTCCTCCTCCTCCAAAAATAATGAAAATGGTGTCGTAGTTTGCCCTGTCTTTATTTTTTACAAAAAATTCTGCAAATACATAAATTTTTTTTTTTTTTTTTTGCTTTTTGGGTCACACCTGGCAATGCACAGGGGTTACTCCTGGCTCTGCACTCAGGAATTACCCCGGCCGTGCTCAGGGGACCATATGGGATGCTGGGATTTGAACCCGGGTCGGCCGCGTGCAAGGCAAATGCCCTACCCGCTGTGCTATCTCTCCAGCCCCGCAAATACATAAATTTATACTTCAAGTCATTGTTAATGTTAGAGCTCTCGTGTATGTGTTCACTTTTGAAAATTTTATTTCTTACAGAAAGAACTATCTGGTCACAAAAACATTGTGGGTTATTTGGACTGTGCTGTTAATTCAATTGGTGATAATGTATGGGAAGTGCTTATCTTAATGGAATATTGTCGAGGTAAGTATCTTTGTGTAGCTGATTATACTAGAAGAATTGTTCTTAATATGGGTTACTAGGTGTCTAGGGTTTTCCCTGTTTCATTCTGTACACTTCCTGCAATATCTTCTTTTTAATTATCTAATTAAGAAATGCCATTAAAATATTTTAAACCTAGTTATAGTTGCTATAGTGATGAAATGAACTTGTAAATGGAAAAGAGAAAAAAAATTAAGTTTAGAAATAGGGAATCTTTTAGGTAAGTAGTAGGCACATTGCATGTTCCCTATTTAATTTTTTTTTTTTGGCTTTTTGAGTCACACCATACTCAGGGGTTACTCCTGGCTCATACAGTCAGGAATTACTCCTGGCGGTGCTCGGGGGACCATATGGGATGCTGGGAATTGAACCCAGGTCCGCCGCATGTAAGGCAAACGCCCTACCCACTGTGCTATTGCTCCAGCCCCTATTTAATTTCTTTTATAGTCCAACTAAGAATATACTGTCATATTACTGTAGACTTACAGTAGTGCTCTGCCATGCTTCATCAAATTACATGTGATAATTTAGAGAATGCATTTTGATGTGTAATCTTTTAAAACTTGTTTTACAGCTATTAGGTTTTTTTGTAAGTATCAGAAGATAGAAAACCATATTAGTACTCAGTGTGATGTTGGGATGTATATGTAAGCATTCCTTAGATATACCTTTCATCTATGGAATTCTTTTTATCTGAAATCGTGATTTTTTTCTACTTAAATTAATTTTTGCAATGTGATTTTTAATATGAAGAATTTTTTGCTTTAAGTGATGTCTTTCCTTCAAAATATACCTTACTTTAATCTAGGTGAGTTACTCAAATTCATTTAGACATTGATTGTAGACTAAAACTATTTTTTTCTTCTGTTGATTTTGTGTTTTCTGTAATTTTCTCTTTTTTGCTGTTGTTTTTTTTATGTTCTTTTCAAATGTCCCAGAAGCCTGACTTGTTGCTTGTATTACAGGTTGGGTATGTCCTCCTCTGAATGGGTAGTGTTATATCTTCTTTTGTGGTTTTTTTTTTTTTTTTTTTTGGCCCAAATTCAACAGTACTGAGAGCCTACTAGGCTCAGCTCTATGCTGAGAGGGGTATCTACTTCCGGTAGTGCTCAGGGGGTGATACAGAGAAGGGAATTGAACCTGCGCCATCTGTGTGCAAAAAATGAACTCCAGCCCACTGAAGCCTTTCTCCAGTCCCAGGAGATTTTATATGTGTGCGTATCTATATCTGTCTATAGTAAGAGAAGGAATCCAGAGAATATGAATCATGTATGTTCAGTTCTTTTCCTAGATGAATCAGTCGTATCATTTCCTTTTTCTCCCATGCAGGGGAATGAGTTGGAGGGGTAGATTAAGAGAGCAGATAAATTCTCTTACTTCTCTATATTAGCTAATTGTGTTACATAAAATTGTTTAAGGGTGAGGCTCCTTTTTTTTCCAAAAAGAGTAGAAGAACGTGCTGTGTAGCTGATGTGCTCCGACAAGTGTCCGAGTCACCTTTTGGTAGATGTTGATTCCGTATAGGTTCAAATTTGGGGATGTTCTGAAGTTTTGTTAAAGGTTTTGGTACCAAATTTTTAGAAATCAGAAATCAGTATTTTCAGCATATTCCAATTTTAATAAGAGCTTTAAATTTTTATTTATTTATTAAGTTTTTATTGAATCATTGGGAGGTACACAGTTACAAAGCTGTTCTGGTTGGGCTTTAGTCATACAGTGTTACAACACCCATCCCTCACCATAGTGTGTATTTCCCACTGCCAATGTCCCAGGCCCCTCCAACGTCCCCCCCCCCCCACACACACCCCTACCCCCCAGCCAGCCTCTATGGCAGGCACTTTTAAAAGATTCTTTTTAAATTTTAGGATGGTTTCTGAAGTTTTCGTGGATGATTTATTAGCTTTTATTTAGTAACGAAACATCCCCAGACACAGTAGCATAAAGCATTTTGCGTTGCTGGAGAATCATGGAGTCAGCTCTTGGAGACCAGGCTTGGGAAGTGGCTCTGCTTGTTTCTGCAAGACTTGCTCCCCAGCTAGTGTGGCGCGGTAACTAGTTGGGTGACTCTGTTTCGCTGTTCCTTATCCTCCCTGGACAGCACAAGCGAGGGATTTGGGAAAGAGATATGGAAAATACATAATTGAGCGACTAAGGAAAAGACGAGGCCTCTTGAGGCCTAGCTCTGAAACTGTGCACTGTCCCTTCTGCCGTCCTCTGCTGTCCGGTAGAGTAAGGTAGGAGCCCAGGTTAGAGCGCATAAGTCTCGCACAGCTGTCAGGAAGCACTGTAGTTAATGGCCAGAGGGTGTAAGCGGCGATGATACTGGGATCAGTTATAGACGTCTACGCTGGGTGAAATAATATTAAAAACATGAACATTTTAGATCACTAGAGTTAGAAAAATTTTAATGATGAAATTGAAATGTGTAATACTGTTCAAGATAATGCTACCTGTTTGAGAAATCTGGAAAGGTTTTTAGAGCTACGTTCATCTTGTCTTAAAAAAAAATCTCTGTGCAGTGTTTAATTTTAAAACTTAATTTTTCATAGAGTAACTCTAATTTTCAGATAATTTTGAATAATAAAATTTGTTTTTACCTGCATGTGAAGAGCTGTTCATTTGATAGCTGTCAGTTTTTCTGGCGTGGGTTTTGCGATTCAAGATTTTAACCCTAAGTACTCAAGTAGAAGGAGGATTAGCATTTATTTAAGGGCTGGCATACATATTTGCATGTAGTAGATCCTTATTTGAATCCTGGTACTTGGTGATTTCCCAGCACTTCCAGGAATAACCCCTTAGCACAAAACTGGGAATAGCCCCTGAAGATCACTGGGTGTGGTACCCTGTCTGCTCCCATCACCTTTAATAAACCCATTTATTTTAGTTTATTCATTGCTGCATTGAATGTTTGGGAGTAAAAGTTCTGGAGTATTTAGCTGTGAAATGATATTTCAATAATATGAATGAGGGGCTGGAGCAATAGCACAGTGGGTAGGGCGTTTGCCTTGCACGAGGCCGACCCGGGTTCAAATCCCAGCATCCCATATGGTCCCCTGAGCACCGCCAGGGTTGATTCCTGAGTGCAGAGCCAGGAGTGACCCCTGTGCATTGCTGGGTATGACCCAAAAAGCAAAATAATAATAATAATAATATGAATGAACATCAAGAGATCACTTTTGTCGTATATGATTTTGGTTAAAATTTATCAGGTATTTTGAGAAAAGGATGGGAGAAACTGCTACCTTTACCACCAAACATTTTAATTCTAAGGAAAAAAATTAGAAAAAAATATGAGAATGTTTAGATAGTAATAATATAGGTGTATATGGATCTTCCTACAGATTTCAGAGTAGCAACATTAATTTATTGTCTTGTCAAAGTTTCAAGTTAATCAGCTCATCTTTTAAAATTTCTTTACTATTTAAATTCTTAGTGTGACTTTTTGGATGCTTTCTGAGTGAATCATAGACTTAGTTGTGTCCTTAAAATATGAGCTAACTTTTTCTTTTAAAGTTAATGTTCTTTAATGTTAATTAAAAGCTATCATTAGATTATGAATTAATGTATTAAAATTTATCATAATTCTCTAGGGCTCAGTGTATACAGATGTATACAGGTGACTATCTGCTATAGTCATATACTTTGCCTATTATCTTTTACCTTTATTAGAGCATTAGTTTCTTTTTTTTTTTTCTTTTTGGGTCACACCCAGCGATGCTCAGGGGTTACTCCTGGCTTTGCCCTCAGGAACCACTCCTGGCGGTGCTTGGGGGACCATATGGATGTCGGGGATCGGGTTTGGCGGAGTGCAAGGCAAACGCCCTACCCGTTGTGCTATCGATCTGGCCCCTAGAGCATTAGTTTCTTAATCCATCTTTGCATTTCTTCTTTTGTGATCTTCCAATCCTCTTAATAAAGCAGAACTTAAAAAGAGTCACATTGGGGCCAGAGCAGTAGTACAGCGGATAGGGCATTTGCCTTGCTTGTGGCTGACCTGGGTTCAGTCCCCAGGCGTATCCCCTATGGTTCCCGAGCACCACCAGGAGTAACCCCTGAGCATTGTGGAGTGACCCCCAAAGCCCCACCCCCCAAAAAAAAGTCAAACCAGAGAGTTTCTTGGTTTTTAAGATAAAATCTAAAAGTAGGACATCCCTGATTGCTTTGTTCAGTGTATGTCATCTCGTGCTGTCTTCTGCTTCTTAGACTGTGTCTCTGTTGCTTTTCTTTAATCCTTCCCCAAACAGGAGCCTTTTTATGCCTTTTAGGCTGCTCACTTTTGCTGGATTGCTCTCCTCCAAATCTCTGCCTGGCTGATTGTTACTTTTTCTTGAGTCTCGTCATACATATTGGATCATTACACACAACTCCTCTCCATCCTCTTTGACTTAAATTTAGGTTTTTGGGACTGGAGAGAGACTGCCGGGTAAAGTCAATTGCCGTGCGTGCAGCTGGCCCCCAAGCGTTGCTGGGTATAGCCTGGGAGGCCCAAAGGCTGCTACAGCCTGAGCAGTCCGAGCCCTCATAGAGCCTGGGCAGCACCGACCACATCCTTGGCCGTCATTGAGCTGCGGGTCTGGTTGGCTGCAAATGAACCAGGAACACCCCCCCTCCCTCAGCATGCATGGGAGGCCAATTCTAGGAATGTTTGATGTGACAGTAGTAATTTTAGTTTTGTTGACCATTTTTTTTAACCAGTATTGGGTAATTTTTCCTTCAGATCTGATACCAGCAATTGCAAGATACATCTTGATTTTGGAGTTGGCAAAATGTTTTTAAGAAAATCAATTCCATTAGTCCAGTATCTTCTATATTAAGCTATTCTTTATAAAATGAAAAAAAGTTTGTCATGGAATCAATAAAAGATGGTGTAGTAAGCACTGTCATCCAAGGATTATGAAAAGGCCAGCGGCCCATTCCCTAAAAGAGTAAAGCCATGCCATCACTTCTTTTGGTGAGGTTTGAGTCCCCTGCAGTGCTGAGGGCCTGGGAGGTCCCAGTGCCACAGTCCAGGTGGGGTTCTGGTGCCAGTTAGCTGGGCTTGAGGCTGTGCGCCCCGCTGACCTGTTCCACGGGCCTCCATATTTACAGTTGGTTTGTGCTAGCGGTCATTCATTTAAAATATCCTCTCAAAATGATTTTTTTTTTGGTTAGCCGGGCAGGTTGTGAATCAGATGAACAAGAAGCTGCAGACAGGTTTTACAGAAGCAGAAGTGTTACAGATATTCTGTGATACCTGTGAAGCTGTCGCAAGATTGCATCAATGTAAGACCCCGATAATACACCGAGACCTGAAGGTAGGAGTTACAGACTGCTTTCACAGTTCTTCACCGATATTCTTGGGTGTTTCATTAAGTCAGCTTCTGTCGCCTGGCTGAGATTGCTCTCTCTGGTACGTGTTGTTTCCTGGGGCTGTCTGAAGACTGCAGCACTGAAAGTCTGCTTTACTGATGCTGAAGTTTCCCAGGTTGGCTCTAGTGGGGGACCTTGTGTTCCCTACTCAGCTTCCATTTTTCACAGTAGGTGACTTTCAAAAGTTTATTTCAAGGTGCATATCACTGACATAGGTCTAATGTCTTTCTGTACTATTTTTCCTAGTTTAGCGTTTCTCCTATTTTCTGCAAACCACTGTAAACATCAGGGGATTTTCTTAATATTCTTGGGTATAAATGGGTCTCTTTGTTCATTTGTTTCACAATATGACTATAGTTTTTTATAATCTATACTAATTTTGTGCTGGTTGTCTTTTAAGGCCACTTTTTGTCTCTTCTGTGTAGTATGCTACTATCCATACATTACTTTGGTAACAGTCCTCAAAGAGGATTGAATATTCATGATATGCCATCTTAGGATAACATCACACATGTCACTTAGAACAGTAGGTGTCTTCTTTGTGTTCGGAAACACTGAGATAATAAAGTTAAAGATTAATTATTCTGAAATGATTTGTGCGTAGATATCCCATGATTGATCTTTCACCCTTACTCTGTCCACTTAGACCTGCCTTCTCACTGACTCATTTCTTGAGCTGCACATTTATAATTGCAACCAAACATTCCTGCTCTTTACCCAGTGTAACCTGTTTCAGCAAGTGTCACCTCCAAAGACGATTTATAGTTTGCTGATATAGGGCAGGGCTTCTTAACTTTTGTAAAGATGTATCAAAGAACTTAGAATAGCAGACTCAATGTTAGAATTTATATAAATTTATATATACCGGCTTTATGAGTGATTATGCGATGTTTTTAAGACATAAAAGAATAAAAGATGTGATTTAGCCTATAAATCATTTGGGGAAACTTACAAAGATAAAAGTTAAGATTGAATGATTATAGTCCTTTGTCCTTAATTTGGATAATGAGCTAGTTTCTTGAATATCTAACTTTCGCATATTCCCCAGTAATTTAATAGAACTTTTTGTGCTTTCATAGCACATTAACTTTATCAGTAAAGCTAATGCTTTCAGCTGATCCTTTTTAAAATTTAAAACCAACAAGGACACTGAACTGCATAATTTTGTATAGATCATATTCATATTTATTTTGCATGTATAAATCCAGGGAAGTTGTTTTAAATTGATTACTTTGGCTGATATTTGTTGTGCATAGTCCCCCCCGCCCCTGCCTCCCCGCTCCTGGCGGGCAGGGGAGCTTTCGGGTGGTGCTTGAGGGGCCCAGAGAACCCTACCATGATCCTCAGCCAGCTGAGTGTATGGTTCCGTGGAAGGGCCTGGAATAGGATGCTGCTGGGGCCTCGTGCTGGGGTCCTCGGCTGCAGCCCCGCAGCACTCGAGCCTCCAGGCGCACTCTGCACATGTCTGGGGGCCACAGCCTGCTGGGGGCCGCACCTCTGTGTTGTCTGCTGACCACAAAGAAACGGTGAACGCTAGAAGGAAATTACAAGACTAGTGGTTAGTTGGCAGTTTGAGGTGGAGAGAGATTGAGTTACTTATCTAAGATTAAAAAAAACATAAGAAATTATGTAGTGTTATAGTAATACTTTCTAAGGACTTACCATACGGCTTAAAGCACTTTGTATGTTTTAATTAATTGAATTTTTACTACAATCCCACTATAGGTATTGTCTTTCTCATTTTATAGTTTAGGGAGCTAAAACACAAGAGTGGTTAAGAAAATTGCTCTGCTGCCAGGAGTAATTCCTGAGTTCAAGCCAGGAGTAACCCCTGAGCATCACCAGGTGTGACCTCAAAACAACAAACAAACAGACAAAAAGAAAATTGCTCTACGGTACCCATGCTAATAGCAGAGTTGGCTGTGACCCGTACTCTCCTGGTTTGGAAATGACCATGATCTTAATATCCCAAGTTACAGCATGCAGTAAAATTTGCTTTTAAGTGTAACATTTTTGATAAAAACCATAGAGGTGATTATGTGGCAGATTTTTTATAGTTTTTATAAGTAATACTTATATTTTACAAGGAGACGTTACTGGTGCCTGCTCGAGCAAATCGATGAACAACGGGACAGTGTTATAGTGCTTATCTTAAAGATAAGCCACAATATCAGAAAGGCGAACAAGAAATGGACATGTTGTTTAAATTTTGACTGCCATTAGTTCTTTTCTTTCATAGAAAGTCTTTATAGAGAGGATTTCATGGATTTCCTAACCTAGGAAAAGATCATTATAGTATGGGAGAGTCATTTCTCTGCTTTTTTTATAAGAGAACCAGAAATAATAAAAAGTAATTTTGGTTTGATTCATTTGTTTCCTCATCATTTAAGGTATCTTCCCTCTTTCTCTCCCACTGCCTCTTTCTCTCCATCACAAACACTGCAATATTTAGTGAAATTTAAAAGAAGTTTCACTTTCAAAATACTAACTATAACTTTTTGTCTTAAGGTAGAAAATATTTTGTTGAATGATGGCGGAAACTATGTACTTTGTGACTTTGGCAGTGCCACTAATAAATTTCTTAACCCTCAAAAAGATGGAGTAAATATAGTAGAAGAAGAAATTAAGAAGTAAGTTCATATCTTTATTGTGTTTTGTTTTATGAAAACTTTTAAAACTTGAATTTGTGACAAGGGTCTTGTGAAAATTTTGCATATTCTACTTGTAGATTTCTTTAAAATGTATCTATGCCATGAGATTAATATCTGATCAGGTTTAATAGAAACTGTATTTTATTAGAGACTTTTTATCTTGTAGTAAACTTAGCAAATTTTAATAAGCTTTAGTAGAATGGTTGATGGGAGTTTTAAGTGATTAGTAGATTCAGCTTAACAGTTTTTTTTTTTTATGTGGTGCTAATATTTGAAAATCTCTGGCTGTTGAGCTAGTTTAATAGACTAGAGTGCGTGTTTTTGCATTCAGGAGCAGTGAGATTGATCCTACCCTACCACATAATATCCCTGAGTACTAACCCAGGCAGAGATCCTGAGGTCTCTGATGAGTATGGCTCCAAAACAAACTTAATTTATAGATGAATTTATTTTTAAAATAATTTAATTTTATGTGTCTTGAAAACTAGAAATGTGTATTAAAAATTGGAAAATAATGTTACTTTTCAATAGTGTGTTGGAAAACTGGAAGAAATTTGTCATACTGCTTTTTTTCTTTTGCTGTTTATGGTTGCTAATCATTAAGGATTCTTTGACTTTTCTGTGATATAAATTTAGAAAAGTAAGCTCTTTAAAATATTATATTACATTAATGATGCAAATAGTATATTACATTAATGATGCGAAGTATAGAAAAATCTTTTGGAATAAGAATTTTTAATTAGTTTGTTTTTCTAAATTGCTCTATTTTGCTTCCTCATAAATTCCCAGCTGTTTTAAGGATTATCATTGGAACTGTAATTTATATTTCAAATTAGCCCAAGTAGAGCTGGTATTCTTCTGACCTATTTGTATAACACTAGGAATTTCTAGACTTTTATTCAGGAAATTTAGCTTGTGATGATTATGCTAGGTTCATAAAAATAAACTCGATAATTATAAATTATCTCCAGCCCATTATAAAGGTAATTATAAATGCCCTGCAGAACACAAGAATAATTATTTAATTGGCTTCTTATGGATATATGTATACATATCAGGAATCACATTTCGGAAATCGCTGGATTATGACACATATGGTGGCTCTAGGATTGTGCTCAGGCATCTCTGACTTGCTAGAAATTATATTTTCTAGTCAAATTATATTTACAGGAGAAATTTAAGGAAAACTTGAATATAATGTATTTAGCATCTATTAATGATTTTTAAAATCCCTAGAGATATTATTAATTTGTTAAATAAAATGTTATTTTGTATTGTTTAATCTTTGATGGACCTTTAATAGCATTATTTCTGTGTCACTGTCACTGTCATCCTGTTGCTCATCGATTTGCTCAAGCGGGCACTAGTAACGTTTCCATTATTAGACTTGTTGTTACTATTTTTGGCATATCAAATATGCCACGGGTAGCTTGCCATGGTAGCTTGCCATGGCTCTCCGAGAGGGGCGCAGGAATCCAACCCTGCTTGGCCGCATGTAAGGCAAACACCCTACCTACCTGCTGGGCTATTGCTCCAGCCCATTATAAAGGTATATTGTAATATTTCATGGAGAAGCAATGTAATGTCTTGGCATTGTTTTTTATTTTTCAATTGATTTTCACTTATTTACTGCCAGGTATACAACTCTGTCATACAGAGCTCCTGAAATGATCAACCTTTATGGAGGGAAATGCATCACCACTAAGGCTGACATCTGGGTAAGCCAACAAAAAGTTGATATTTTCTTTGAATTTAAAAAATTTAAGTGCATGGGGGTGATGGGAGGGACACTGGGGACATTGAAAATGCGCACTGGTGGAGGGATGGGTGTTGGAACATTGTATGGCTGAAACCTGATCACGAAAGCTTTGTAACTATATCTCACAGTGATTCAATTAAAAAATATTATGATAAAAGTACAGTTGATTTTTGTCCCCAAAGTATTTATTAATAAGTAGAAGAGAATGGTGTAGAGTAGATCCTCTTAGTCAGTGGAATAAAAATACTAGCACATTTTATCCTCTTAACTCTGGAATGGAATCTTAGGTATTAATTCAAGAATATCCAGAAAATAAATTTCATTCATATTGCTAAGAGCTTTATTTTCAGGGTCAGAGGAAAAGTACAGGGAGTAAGGTGCTTGCTTTGCTTGAGACCCACCTTGATTTGATCCCTGGACATTCCCAGGAATGATCTCTGAGCACTGCCAGGTATGGCACAAAATCAGAATAGATTTTTTTTTCAATTTTGTCTATTTCAAGAAGTATTAAGAGTTATCACATTGAGATTAAAATATTCATTTTGAGCTTTATATTTTGGCAACAGTCTTTCTGGCTTGGACATTTTCATTATAAATTATTTTTATCCTGAGATCTGGTATGCTAATTTTAGTACAGATTAGGAAATTCAGTAAGGTATATTTCATGTGACTTTTCTTTTTTTTGGAGGGGGGCTCACACCCGGCGTTGCACAGGGGTGTGGCTCATACACTCAGGAATTACTCCTGGTGGTGATCGGGGAACCATATGGGATGCTGGGAATCGAACCCGGGTCAGCCGCGTGCAAGGCAAACACCCTACCCACTGTGCTATCGCTTCAGCCCCTCGTGTGACTTTTCAATGAGGAAAACTGAAGATGATGATATTCCTCATTTGGTTCCCTCCTGTTTTTAAACAATTCTCGTTGTTCAAAATGAGAAGGAAATAGCTTTGTTAAAAAATTAAGATACCTTATTATGTTTACACTATGTGAATTTGCATATTTACAATTAATTTTTTTAAGGACTGGAGCGATAGCACACTGGGTAGGGCGTTTGCCTTGCACACAGCCGACCGGGGTTAAATTTCTTCGTCTCTCTCGGAGAGCCTGGCAAGCTACCGAAAGTATCCCTCCCGCATGGCGGAGCCTGGCAAACTCCCCGTTCCGTATTTGATATGCCCAAACCAGAAATAACAAGTCTCACAATGGAGACATTACTGATGCCCGCTTGAGCAAATGGATGAACAACAGGACAACAGTGCAGTGCAGTGCTAAGTCTACTGGAATATGCTATCTAAAATAAATTATTTGGGATGTCTAAAATATTTTGTTTAGAGGCTTGAGAAATACTACAGCAGGTAGGGCACTTGCCTTGTATGTGGCCAGCTGGGTTTATTCACCAGTACTGAGTATAAACCCCATACTCCGAACTCAGCCGGAAGTTGCCCCAGACCCCCAAATTAATATTTAATATGTTAATATATTAATTTATTAATTATATTAATTTCCATTAATTGCTGTATTAGTATATTAAATATACTTTTTAAATACAGGACATGTTACTAATGATTTGATTGACCAGATGAAACTGACTAAAAGTTGATCACTTTTGCTTGAAAGAAATAGAAAAAATAAAAAAAAATAGAAAAAATAATGTGTATTTCATGTTATTGATAATTCACATTTGATACTATAAAATTAAATTTTTGATTTTGGGCCACACCCAGCGGTGATCAGGGTTTGCTTCTGGGCCACACCTGGTGGCGGTTAGGGCTTACTCCTGACTCTGTGCTCAGGGATCACTCCTGGTGGTGCTCAGGGGACCATATGGTGTGCTGAGGATTAAACTCGGGAAGATAATCTTATGCTTAGTTGCTATATTAATGTGGTAAGTACTTTCCTTATAGAATTGGCCTCACAATTATTATTTTCTTTTTGGTTTTTGGTGCACACCTGGTGCCATTCAGGGCTTTCTCCTGGGTTAGCATTTGGAGATCACTCCTGGCAGGCTCTGTGTCTATACCGGGTGCTGGTGACGTCTAGACGTCAGCTGTGGGCCAGGCAAGCTCCTTGCCTACCGTATTGTCTCTCTGGCCTTGCATCATAATTTAAAAAAATTATATCGGACTTTATTTCTATTTCTCTTCTTTAAAGTTTTCTTGGTCTTAATAATAACCCGGTTACATAACCTAGTTTTGAGCCAACATTTTAAAATTTTGAGACTGTTTAAAGCTTTTTGTGTGTGTTTGTGGGTGGTGCTAGGAATCAAAACCTGGTCTGCTGCATGTTCTGTGTACTGAATCACGTAGCCCCAGCCCCTAAACCATTTTTATTGAAAGACTTTATTAAAAATGCTTTATAGTTTAATATTGTTGAACTCACAAAGATATTTCTTGTATTATGATCTTCATAGTAGTTAAAAACATTTACCGTATCAGTTGCTTTTGCACATAGATCAATGGAGAAAATCCTACAAAGGAAAGCTGATTTACTAAATTTTAAGTAGTATGATTAAATTTCACTGTTGTTAGTATAATTGTTTACTAAGGGTTGGAATCTTTGCAAAACTTTGTTGTAAATATTCTTGAACTTTGTTGGGTTATATAGTAATAACTTGTATGAGAAATTAAGAAATTAAGGTATATATTTTCCAAAAAAATATCAGCCATTTCTAATCTTAGTTATCATTCACGATCTAGTGTTCAGTGATACCGAGCTCAGTATTAATTGAGCCTTTAGCAACAGATGTTACAGAAAAATTTTAAATTGAGATGGTTAAATGTCTTTTAAAACCTTAAGCACATTCGTTGGTATCATCACTAATTTGTAATAAAGCTTGAACCAGTATAGAAATACTAAGAAGGTTTAGTCATTCTTTTTTGTTTTACAGGCACTGGGCTGTTTGCTGTACAAACTTTGTTTCTTCACTCTTCCTTTTGGTGAGAGTCAGGTTGCTATATGTGATGGCAGCTTTACCATCCCGAACAATTCCCGCTACTCCCATAACATACACTGTTTAATAAGTAAGTACTTAAAAAAATGTACGGAAAGGTCATGTAATATTGTAGCTTCTACTATTTTATACTCCTTGACCTAAATTAATTAATTAAAGATTACAGGAATTAATTTTTTGAAACTACGGTAAAGAAGAAATTAGAAAATAATGTTCATCTAGGGACTTTTGTGAATAATGTTCATAGAAGAGAGTGATTACTGTTTAATATGCAGGTATTTTTCAGTCCTCTAGATAAGCATTAGTAGTACAAAAGGTAATCCAAGTTACCTTCCCAGGTATCAGTGCAGTTTTTATCAGGATCAGTACTGTGGTAGGCATAGTTGATGGTCTTGTCCCACAACTCTAATTTTCCTATAAGCCCTGTTATTTTTTGTCTTTGATTTTGCAAAATGTGCTTTTTTCTTTTCAAAAGAGGGAACATATTGTTGGTATATTTGAATAAACATTAGCCCTTTAATCCATTCCTTCCTATTGCAGTTGCTTTCCATTTCCTTTCTTCAAAAACCAGGTAATCACAGTCATGAAAGAACTTTTAATTGTGCTGCTCAAAGAACAGACTGAGAAATTTACATTGACTGTTGTTTGTTCTGGCTAACTGAATTTTAACTTACATAGAAGCCTTTAATTATAAATCATTGTAACGGTGACACTGTTTTCTTACTTAAATACAATGTTTTCATTGAATTGAGGATTTAATTGGGATTCTTGTGTTATCTTAGAGACGGACTGTTCTCATTGGACAGCACTGTATGAGAGACAGGACTGCATATACCCTGATTTACAATTTAATTTACATAGTAGTAGGATCTTATCTTTTTGTGTTGGGTTAATATTTTTTTTTCTTTTCTGTGTGTATGTTTGTGTGTTTCTTATTTATGTAACAAGAAGGTGGGACAACTATGTGATAATTTTAGTATCTAATTGGCCTCAAGTTTTTAATAGTATGGTTTATTTTGTCAAATTGTATAGGTTTTAGGGGCTGGAGCGATAGCACAGCGGGTAGGGCATTTGCCTTGCACGCGGCCGACCCAGGTTCGAATCCCAGCATCCCATATGGTCCCCTAAGTACTGCCAGGAGTAATTCCTGAGTGTAGAACCAGGAGTAACCCCTGTGCATCGCCGGGTGTGACCCAAAAAGCAAAAAAAAAAAAAGTATAGATTTTAGTTTTTTGTTAATATTAGTATAAACTTGATTATTTTAAATTGCTTTGAACTTAGGAGAGCTAGGTGGGGATTAAAAGGTTTTATGGACTTCGAAAATGCAGTCTTAAGTAAAGCATAGCAAGATAGAAAAACATGTCTACAATATAATGTTTTCTAGAAAGTGTTCATTGACCAACTATATTTGGAAAAAATTTTCTATTCTTTGCATTTTTCATTTTGTCTGTTCCTAGCATTCTTTATTTATATCTCTCAGAGATAATACTGTATCTCTGTTTTAATAATATGTAATTAGTGATTTATATTGCTTCCAATCCTACTTTCAGAAAATTAAGATGAATATCAGTGCTTCGTTTTTGAAGTTGTAGCCTTTTATTGCCTTGTTTATTCATTCACTCCAAGTTTTTTCTCATACTAATGTAAGGTAAACCTTTAAAAAAGATATATCCTTTTAGTATTAATAGTATACTGATGCATTTATTATATATGATTCAAGGGTTTAGAAAATTAGTCATACTAAATTCTTCTTAAAACCATGATTTATTTTAATATAAGTAATTTATGCCATTGGTCTACACTAGCACGCTACAGGGACCATTGGGGACGTTACTGGTGCCTGCTCAAGCAAATCGAAGAGCAACAGGATGACAAGTGATACAAGTAGTTGACTGTAGATTATTACTAAGTTAGTTAAGGGTTCCTTCTTATTATTGCCTGTTACTTAACAGTTTAGTACATTAATTAGTTTTTTTTCTTGCCACACATTTTTTCTTAAAAGTAGCCAGCTATCATTTATTTAGTACTTTCTCTCTTAGCATCTGTTTAGTTTTCCAGTAGATAACTACTTAGGATGTGAGGAGAAAAACAGTTTCCATTTATGAATCTAAGAGTTGAAAGAAATTTAGAAAACATTTTGAAAAGAAGGAGAACCATAATTAACAGTATTACTGAATAGTTATGACCAGTGAACAGAAGGCTGGCAGCCCTGGCTTTTTTTTCAGTCTCTGTGTTGTAAGATGGTTAAGCAAATCCGCTGTGAAGATTAAGGTCAGAGTCTCTGGAGCCAAAAGGCTAGGCTTGCGTCTGATTTGTCACTTAGTACAGAATATTGGGTTTAATCTCCATTTTTCTCACATTTTTGAAATGAGCACACTAAAAATATGATTAACTATTTAAGATTACTATGAAAATAATTTTGGAAAGGCTTTTTAAGCCTTGTAAATAATTGCTCAGAGGAGATGCATTGCAATATATATGCCAACTAGTGGTAACAACTGTGACAACTAGTGATACAATTATTATAATTCTTCCTTAGCTAACTTATAGTGGGTAGCTCATCTGCTGCCACATGCTTACTGGAATATACTTTTTCTGCCTAAATTTCTTTAGGTGCTTTGAAGCAGAACCTGATTTTTCAGATTATTACATGATGAGTCTGCCAAATCTTTGTGTAAATTATCTATTTCAAGATGGACTTTGTTTTTTTGTTTTGTTTTGTTTTGGGGTCACACTGTGCTCAGGGCTTACTTCTGACTCTGCACTCATGTAGCATTTCTAGTGGGTTTTGGGCACTGGATGGGATACTGGGGATAGAACCAGGTTGGCGGTATTGCACTATCTTTCCGTCCCCCTAGTATACACTTATGTAAGTACTTAGATTATTTTTAAAGAATGAGAAGGTTTTAGGTTTGCTTAAATACTGTTGGGGGAAATATGTAGAGAAGACCGGTAACTTCTGAGAGCAGCTGATAAAACTATCTCAATTATGCTTATTTTGGCATTTTTGAGTGCCATTTGGTTTTGGTTGAACCAACTTATAATAATCTGTTAGGTTTGGTTCAATTTCTATTCCTGTTAAGAATGATCTGTGTTAAGATGGCATATAGAGTAAGTATATGTGTAAGTTTCAGTAATAATTTCCATGGGTTACAATTTTTAAAAAGTCAGTACTTGAAGCTTATGGTTGCAGAATCAAGTGTTTCATTTTTAGGTAAATTACTGGAAGTGAAAATAACTGGAAACTTTTGGAAGGAAGAAAAATATATCTTTATGGAAGAAAAAAAAATCAACACATTTTAGCAGGAAAATTCTTTTGAGATATCTATCCAAAGTATTTTCCTGTTAAATTTTTTGAGCTCACTTAATTTTTATATTGACCCACGCAAGGATTGTTTTGTGTGACTTGAGTGAGAGCTAACTTTAAGGGTTTTTCTTGAGCCCCTGATTAAATAATAATTTGACTTGAGTCTAGCTTCCATGCCCTGAGCACTGCCTGTGATCACTCCTGGCTCTGACCCAATCCGGCCCATTCTGTTCTCTCTCAGCCATCTTTAGGAACTCAAAGGAAATTTTACTCCTTTCCTTTATGTCAGGAAAAGTGCTTATTTTCAGCATCTGGTTTGGTTTAATGAATTTTGTGGCTGTGTTGATAGAAAGTAGAGAGCTAATTTGTAGCTCTTTAGTAAAATGTAGAACTCTACATTTATAGTACTGAGCCATACGTAATTTTTTTACTGATAGCATTATCATTTTCCCCCACCCTTCAGGTGGTGGATCCCTAGTCCTGCTTTTCCAGATTTAAAAAATCCTGTAGTTTTAAAACTTTAATTTATTTAATAGTTAACTATAAAGTTTTTGTTACTTTGTACCCTTTATGGAATGCATATGATTATTTAATGGCAGAAATCTAAAAGTCAAATTAACTTGCTATAATGAATAAAAATAAAATAATACATTTGTGGGTTTTTTGTTTGTTTTTCGTTTTTTGGGTCACACCCAGCGATGCACAGGGGTTACTCCTGGCTCATGCACTCAGGAATTACTCCTGGCAGTGCTCGGGGGACCAAAGGGGATGCTGGGAATCGAACCTGTGTTGGCCTCGTGTAAGGCAAACGCCCTCCCCACTGTGCTATCGATCCAGCCCCCTACGTTTGTGGTTTTGATAACTTTCTTTAGATATGTTTGTTTTTAGGGGCACAGCCAGTAGGGTGTTTACCCTATGAGCAGCTGACACAGATTTTAATCCCTGGCATCCTTTACGGTTCCCTGAGCACCACCAGAAGTGATTCCTAAGTATAGAGCAAAGAGTAACAGTTGAGCGTTGCTTGGTGTGGCTCAAAAACAAAATATTTGTTTGGTTTTTAAAATGATGTGAATATGCATATGCTGTAATTTATCTATTTCATACACTGTTTTTACTTTTAAACCATTTATCTATTGGTGTTATAGTAGGTTTTATAAATTCCTTAAATATTTCCTAGAGTATAAGCTAAAAAATAGTAGAATTGTTTTCATTTTTAACCTAACAATGTTGATGAAACATTACAAGATCAGTTTTGTGATTTGTTTGCCTTTTTTCAAACTGGTTTTAGAATCTGCAATTTCACTGAAACATTTGTGTTAATGTCACTTGAGCAACGTTTTTAGCAAAAATATATCATACTGTTAGAGAGACATTACACATTGTTCAAATCTTAAATTTGAAAAGAAAGTTTAATTCATTATAATTAATAATTTTAAACTTATTCATATATTTTGTCCTCTGATTTTATTAGCAAACTTCAGAATGATATAAATGATTTATATAATTTATATCTAATAATATAAAGCTTATATAGGTTTAAGAATTATTTGAATAAGACTTAATGAATCATTTAAAACATATATTAATAAAATATGAATACAGATTTCAGTCTAATTATAAACCTTGAAAACTTTAAATCACATTATAAAGAAATACAGACAGGGGACTCTGGTCATTTTAATTAGAAAAAAGATCAGATGTTTAAATAATGATATTAATGTTTGCATAAAATCTTTTCATAATATCACCATAGAACTCTGCTCATATTTCTGAGCGTGATCTGGAAGCATGTTGAAATACAGGATTATGTTGTGTATAGTTAGTATCAGTACGGGAGGAAAGCTTGGTGTTGAAAAATGATAAGGTCAACACAGGCCTAGTTTGTTAAATAGATTATAATTTACATAATTTAAAAAAAATCATTGATATGAAATCATTTAAAAATTGATGAATATGTTTTAGATAGTAGTGAAAATAATGGTCCCTAATATGCCCCACACAACTTTCTTAAATATTCTTTAGTGATTATTAAACTAATTTTTTTGTTTGTGCCACTTTCTCAGAAGATTGTTTGTATTTGTCATCAATATTTCTAGGATGAAGTATTTTAAAATTAATATTTCTCTACCTTAAGATTATACTTTATGTTCTTGTATGGTATGATACCTATATTTTATATAAGCACTAATAAAATTTTGTTAGAATCATCATTGTTCTTAGAATGTTTGGGAAATAAGGTAAAAGGTATTGTCTTTTAAAAGTTCCCTTAAATAGGTTGTATTTGGTGAAACTTAATATTTTGAATTGTTTTGTAGGGTTTATGCTAGAGCCAGATCCAGAGCAAAGACCTGATATATTTCAAGTGTCCTATTTTGCATTTAAATTTGCCAAAAAGGATTGTCCAATATCCAACATAAATGTAAGTAGTTTTTCAGGTAGCATATAAATTTTCAACCTATTTCATTGTGTGAGGGTGTGTGTGTGTGTGTGTGTGTGTGTGTGTGTGTGTGTCTGTCTGTCTGTCTGTCTGTCTATGCATCTCTGTGTGTGTATGTGTTGTACTTACTCACATACACATACTACCTTTTGGGTTCTTGTTTGTGATGAGTGTTTTCGATCTACGGCGACAGTTAGCTGGCTACTCCCACTCTGCAGGGCAGCGGGGCGGTTTTGAGGTTTTGATTACTAGCATCCTCTATGGTCCCCCAGGCTCCGCCAGGAGCCATTCCTTTGCATAGAGCCAGGAGGAACCCCTGAGCATTGCTGGTCGTGGCCCACTGCCCCCCCCTAAAAAAGCACCACACAAAAATAAACACCACAGTTGCCAAGCTGTTCTGAGGTGCTACATGCTCACAGGCACGCTGGGATGTTTTGCGTTTTTATTTTATTTTCAATTTTCATTGAGTCACCCTGAGTTACAAAGTTATTCGTGATTGCATTTCAGACATACCGTGTTCCAACACCAGTCCTCTTCAACCAGAGTCA
Source organism: Sorex araneus (assembly GCF_027595985.1). Classification (NCBI taxonomy): domain Eukaryota; kingdom Metazoa; phylum Chordata; class Mammalia; order Eulipotyphla; family Soricidae; genus Sorex; species Sorex araneus. The sequence goes on from NC_073306.1 coordinate 201,486,062, forward strand.
CTTACCGGCCACCAGGGCACTCAGTTTTCCCCTTCCCCCTCCCTCCCCTTGCTGACTCTGTTTTGTGTTTTAGTGGGAAACACAGGAACATCTCCTAGGGTTGCTGAATTGCTTGCCGCAAACTGCTGCTAATAATTGTTTGGGCCCAATTACTCAAAAACGATGCTTAGATTTTGGAGGAAAAGAAGTACCTAAGGTTCTCATAATAAATTGAGACCAGGTACTCTGTAATCCGAGACCATTTAGTTGCCTTTGATGTAAGGAGCCACAGGTGTGGGTTTAATTCTGTCATAAAGCATTATTAATTTTGTGCATTATAGGAATTAATGTCTTTTTCTTTGAAACAATGACACTAATTATGAAAATTATTACTATAATAGAAAACCAAGTTTCTAATGTTCATAAAAGGTACTGGTTTGGAAATAACTTACATTGTTCAAAGATTAAAACCTTACATTGTTCAAGGATTTTGAATTCTCTTTTGTGTTTATAAAAGTATACTTAATTAACTATGAGGTGAATTATGTAGCGCAGATCTCTGCTAATTTTATAGAGGCTTAGGATCATCACTGATTTCAAGTTTTTTTCTGCTTTGTAAAAGTCATTCTAGCCTGACTTATTGTAGTTTTCCATTGTGAATAACTTAATCCACCCCACTAAGAAAAAAGGAAAATTGGTACTTTTTTTTTTTTTTTTGCCTTTCAAAGCTCTATCTTGATAGCAATGTAATATGTTCTCTTTGCAGCTGAAAGTCATGCTGTCCTAACATTCTGTGGAAAGTCTTATTTGACCTGTCTTCATTCAGCAAGAGCTTATAGAGTATTCTAAGCCAAACATATTATGTACCATAAAAGTTAGTCAGGCCTTCTTCTATTGTTTACTAGATTTACAAGCCGTATCAACTGTCTGTTTAATGTAGAAACAACTCTTTTACTCTTATGCTTGATGTTTACTGTTTCTTCCAAAGAGTGAACTTCATTATTTTATGAATGTAAGGTTTCTTTATCCTGTTTATTTATCCTGTTTATTTGTGTGATATGTGTCATTTGCAGATTTAATCTTGCAAAAATATGTACACAGTTTGTGAGTATCTGAGATGAAATTAGTGGCATCTCACAGGTACTTTTAGGCGTAACAATATATCTAAAGTATTAAATAAAGCTGTGCAGTTAAAAGGGAACTAAAATGAAATGTTTCATATTTTTCTTCCAAGAATTCTTCTATACCTTCAACTCTTCCTGAACCCATGACTGCCAGTGAAGCAGCTGCTAGGAAAAACCAAATAAAAACCAGGTAGGTTAGACTATATTGATATTTAAGTTGCATTTCTCGAAGGTTTAAATATCTGTCATTTAAAGTTATCACTGATATGATTAATTTCATATTACCTTCATGCACAAGAAATGTCGTGTTGCTTGTTGTATATGTTGTGGAGTCTAGCAAGTACCAAGTATGTCTTTATGTATCAGATATATAGAACTTAACCTCACTGTCTCTTGAACTCCCCTCAGCAATTAAGACGTGATTAGATAACTGGTGATACTCCCTTGTTTGGCAACTCTTAATTTATGAAAGTTTTTCGTTTTATGGTATTTTTAATTTAAGGAAGGGAAAGTAGCCCTTATAGGCAACTAGTCTTAGAATAATCTAAAATCATAACCTGGCATGTATCTTAATACGTATTTAGACTTACATTATTTTGTAGAATTTGTAGTAAAAATTTATATTAAAAATTTAAATATATATATTTAAAGTAAAAATTTAAATGATTGGGTATGAAATAGAGTCTAGGAACTGGAGAAGTAATTCAGGAGATAAGGCACTTGCCTTGTCTGTGGCCACATTGGCTGCTGTCCTGGTTCCTGAGGAAAACTGGGATGTGCACACAACCCCACACCCCCCCGCCCCCCAAGCCCTAAAAGGGGAAAGAACTGGGGCTGGGAAGGTGATCATTGGTTAGAGCAGAGGGCCTCGAATGTGCTGGGGTCCACGTGTAGAGGCGAGTGCTGCTTAGCCCTTCGAGAAACACCCAAGTTAGACCTTCTAGGCACCAGGGTACCACTGCCACCCTATGAGCTGCCCATTTCAAGTTGGCACCACCAAAGGTTGAACACACAGCACATGCCAGACACTAATCAGCAAGTGAAACAGTGCAGCTGGAAAATAGTGCTGTTCATATTGTGTTAAATCTTTACATTATTTCTTTTGAAGAATACTAATGTTTCATTGATGCTTATTGGTCAACAATATAGTTACTCTAGATATTGCTAAGCAAAGTGCTTAAAAGAAATAGAATTGTATAAAACTCAGTGTTAAAAAATGAGGGGACTGGAGTGATAGCACAGCGGGTAGCCAGGAGTTATTCCTGAGTGCAGAGCCAGGAGTAACCCCTGTGCATTACCAGGTGACCCAAAAAGAAAAAAAAAATTTAAATAAAAAATTTTAAATGAAATTTTAAAATACTTTTTCTAGAAGATATAGAAAGGGGAGAAATCTTCAGATGCCCAGAATCATCATTTCCATATTTTCAAATCTTGACATTATCTACTTGCCCTTCCTTCTGTTTGTGGAGCTTTGTGTTTTCTTTTTCCTTCCCTCCCCTCCCCTTCCTTTTCTTTTCTTCTTTTTTCCTTTCTTTTCCTTTCTTCTCCTTTCCTTTCCTTCCTACACCTGGCAGTGCTCTGGCCTTACTCCTGAGCTCTGTACTGAGGGATCATTCCTGGCGGGACTCGGGGGACCATGTTAGGTGCAGGGAATCGAATTTAGGTCAGCCATGTGCAAACCGAGTACCCTCCATGCAGTACTTTCTCTCTGGTCCCTACAAATTTCTGTTTTTAAGGACTACTTCTGTAGTCTTAAAAAATATTTTCATTTATTTTACGTTCTTTTCTTGAAGATAGTTGTTAATAGGGCTCCCTCTCGTGTTAAATGCTGCTAAAGGAAATTGTGCAGTTACAGTGGCTAGTCATGAATTCAAAATGTGTACTTGAAGAAATCATAGTCCAGAATTTTAAGGTTAAAATCACTTTCTGAGAGAACTGGTAAAGAAATTTTATTCTAATTCAGATGAGACTTTGACATAGGACTCTACTTTTAAAAGTATTTTTTTTTAAACGCAAAATAGTTTTTATTGAAAGAAATTGGGGGGGAGAGAAAGAGAGAGAGCGAGAGAGCACAAGAGCAGAGAAGGAAAGCAGTGCGTGCTGCAGAGACAACAGCTTCTCCCAAATGGAAAAGTCAAGTATTTGAGCTTTTTGCCTGAAAGTGAAGATGATAAACATTAAGTTAAAAATTCTCCCTGATTCTCTTTGAAGGGAGCTTGGGAGTGGGGAGAGGGGAGCTCGGCCACACCCAAAGGTGCTCAGGGGCTGTTCTTGACTCAGTTCAGAAGTGACCCAGTCGAGCTCTCCGTACTGACTGAGCTGTGATCAGTGAGTGCCAGACACGAGTTGTCTCACTTCCTGGCTTCTCTGGCCGTGTCCCTGCTTAGCGGGGTAGGGGACAAAACCCTTATCTCTCCTCCAATTATGCTTAGGTTCTTTCTTTCAAAACTGCGTTACTTAACCATATCTGTGGTCTAAACTAAGCCCCGCTGGGTCAAGTTTTGTTTCATTTCCGCTTTAGTTTTCTAACTAAAGCAAAGGCAAAGATTCAAGTAGTAGGAGGAGCTTCATTTGTTAGGAGTTTTGGCTTCTTTTGTTTTACATACACTAGGGCTGTCTTTATTAGTTCTAGAGTCTATGCTAAGGGAAAATGTTTCCAGCTGTTTCTGTCTTATTTTTCTGTTTATCTTTGTTCCATCTCTTAAGGAATTTTTTATATGTTTCTTTTGGGAGGGGGGCTAACTTTATTGGCAAGCCAGAATAATTGGGTTAAGGAAAATGTGTTATTGTTTGTTTTCCTATTTGCAGTAGATATTCAATACTTGACAGTTGAGAGGCTTAGAAGTCAAGAGGACTCATGATTATCAATAATTATTAAAATTCTTTTGTTGAAATGTACTTTACAGAAAAAATAGTGAAGTAGTCAATTATGGCATTTGGAGTGAACTGTATTCTTCTGTTGTAGAATAACAGATACCATTGGACCAACAGAGACCTCAATCGCACCACGACAAAGACCAAAGGCCAACTCTACTCCTTCCGCCCCCAGTGTGCTGACCATCCAGAACTCAGCCACGCCTGTGAAAGTCCCCGCTCCTGGAGAATTGGATAACCACAGACCAAAAGGTGAAATAGCTGTCATCCTTAAGTTAAACATCTTTATTGCTTGATTTTCTTGGAATATAAGTTACAAACTTGATTGATAGTGTGAAGTGGGTAACATAAGCTTCAAAAAACATTCTGCTTATATTAACAAGTCACTAATTGTTTTTCTAAAGTTGTAGTCAAAGGTTACTTCCAATATATATATATATATATATCCTTCCTTAATATTATCGACTAGTAGGGTTTGAAGTTTATAAAAAAAAAAGTGCCAAGTTGAGAAGGTCTGTGTTATTTGGAAGGAAGAACTGTGTCATTCCACTCAGCCTGGAGCTCTTGATAAAGTGGATATCATGGGCATGGCAACATATTCTTAACTCATTGGAGAAAAATTGTTTTTCTAATATAAAAAAATCCAAGCATTAGGATTCAATACTTAGAATTTTTTCCCTCAAGGATTATCCCTGATATGTGAGAATAAATGTGTTTTCTGAGGTCTCTGTATATAACCTGAAGCTTTACCTCAAGAAAACAATGTTTTGGGGCTGGAGCAATAGCACAGTGGGTAGGGCGTTTGCCTTGCACACGGCCAACCCAGATTCAATTCCCAGCATCCCATATGGTCTCCTGAGCACCGCCAGGAGTAGTTCTTGAGTGCAAAGCCAGGAGTAACCCCTGTCATCACCAGATGTGACCCAAAAAGCAAAAAACAAAACCAAAAAACCAACAAACAAATGCTTTGTTTTTCATTTTATGATAGATCTATTCTGTCTTAATGTTAAGATGTTTCCAGTGAGGGCGGTATTTGTATCGAAGAGCCTGAACTAGATTCTTATGAAGCTGGATTTTAAGTCCTTAATAATTTGTGTGATAAAAATGCTAGTACCTATTTTATAGGATTTTTTAACAGGACTAAATAATATTAAGGTTCATACTAGTGACAGTGCATGATATAGTTGAGAAAAATGTAACTGACAATGGATAATGTACTTATGGAGGGAAGAATTTTGAAAGGTGAAACATTTATGACATTGACTGGTTTGGTATTGTAGCTGGCAATTTCACCTTTCATACGTCTTGTAACAGATAACCCCTCCGGAATATACGCACATGAAAGTGCTCGTGTGGTAAAATCAGAGCTAAGTTGCCGTGGTTAAATGAGTCACTGGAATGTGAAACCTGGCCATTTTGCAGAAAGTCATGTGTAATACACGAAACCTCTTTCAGGACCACTGCGACCTGGACATGGCCCGGAGTTTCTGCTGGGCCAGGGGCAGCCTCAGCAGCCTCCCCCGCAGCATCGAGTGCTCCAGCAGCTGCAGCAGGGCGACTGGCGGTTGCAGCAGCTGCACTTGCAGCAGCCTCACCCACACCAGCAGCACCCGCTGCTGCAGGATGCTTATATGCAGCAGGTAACTGCGCGAGCGTGTATCTTGGCACTGTGATTAGTCTGAGTAGCAGTGTTTCAGGAATGCAGGGTTGCCGTTCCGGGTCCCTGAGAATATCAGTATCCCTCCCCACATCGCCTCTTCCACTCAGCAGACCCAGTGCCGTGGGTAGACTCTTGAGGGTCTTTTTCAGTGCTCACTTTCATTCCTTGGTGTTTCTTTCTAATATTGTTTCTCTATAACTCAAACCCCGTATGAGTGAGATCATTTAATAGTTTTCTTTTTTCCCTTTACTCTGCTCAACAGGATTCCTTCCAGTTCCACCCTTTGGGTAGTGAATTGCAGGATTTTATTTTTTTCCCCCTCTTTTTTCTTTTCCTTTTTCTTTCTTTTTTCCTCCAAAACCATTCAGACTACATCCTCCCTCTCACTTTTCCAAAGAGAAGAGAAGAGTCATCTTTAATGGCAAAAGGTAGTTAAAAGCCACACCCAGAGCCGGGTTCATGCTCCGGAGAGGACGCTCCGGCTGCTCTTTGTGGTTTTCTCTACATGACCCGAGAAACGTGTTGAGTAACGAACTATAGAAATGGTCCCTGGAAATAAAGTCTTGATTTCACGCTTTCTTATATTCCTTCCAGCACTGGTCAACTCCAGGTGGTTTTTGTTTGTTTGTTTTGACATGTGCCATTCTCACTGGTATGAGTTGATATTTCATTGTCATTTTGATTTGCATGACCTTGATGGTGAGTGGTAATGATCATCTTTTGGGGAGTATATATATATGGCCATTTTTTGTCTGTATGGGGAAGTGTTTTTTGTTTTTTTTAAAAATTTTTGGATGGGTTTGTTTTTTTGAGCGCTGTATAAATCTTGTATGTACCTTTGTTTTATTAGATCTGTGGTGAGACAATAGTTTCTCCTACTCAGTAAGGTGTCATTTTATTTCAGTCATTGTTTCATATCGCAGAACCTTTTCAGTTTGATGTAGTCCCACTGATTAGTGGTTGTGTCTGCTTTTTTTAAAAAAAAACAAACTAGTGGCATTGGATCATTGACGATGTCTCTGAAGTTACTAGTTTCATGGAGGGTTCTGTCTGTTTTCCTTTTTTTGTCTGTATAGTTTGGATCTCATACTAATGTCTTTAATCCACTTAAATTAACCTTCTTCAGAGCTATATTCTCTCATGGACACTTATTCTGCTTGCTTGTCTCTCTGTCTCTTTGCTTTTTCTACTCTGGTGAAGCCCGTGTTCTCTTTCAAACACATATGTCCTCTGTTTCTCTATTCTCACATCTAAGTAAGTTTCATTCAATAAAAACTACCTTGCTTCATTAAAAAAAAAGTTTGTGTATGGTGTGATAAGGGTCCACTTAAATTTTTTTTGCATGTGGTTAACCAGTTTTCCAGCATCATTTGTTACGGGTACTTTCCTTGCTCTGCTTGATATATTTAGCTCTCCTGTTGAAGATTAGCTTACACATCTGAGATTTTTACTGGGATTCTCAGTTCTATTTCATTTGTCTGAGGATCTTCCCGTTGTTGCAGTATTGCATAGTTTTGATTGCAGTGGCTTTATGGTGTACTTTAAAGTCAGGGAGAGCAAAGCCTCCCATATTTTTCTCAGGATTACTTTGGAGAGTTTTATTACTCTATAAATTATAGTTTTTGAACTATATCTAAAAAAAATGCCATGGAAATTTTGATGGGAACTGCAGTAAATCTGTATGGTATTTTGGGTGGGATGGTCATTTAAATGATGTTAATTCTCCCAATCCTTGAATAAGAACTATGTTTTGATTGTAATTTATAGTTTTATTTTTGTAAGTGTTCCTTTTTTTTTTTAAGTTGATTCCCAGGTAGTTGATTGAAGGGTTATAGTTATGAGTGGGATTTTAAAATTCTTTTTCTCTGGAGTGCCCAAAAACAGATGACTGGTTAAAGAAAATTTGGTATATCTATACAATGGAATACTATGCAGTTCTTAGAAAAGATGAAGTCATGAAATTTGCATATAAGTGGATCAACGTTGAAAGTATCATGTTAAGTGAAATGAGTCACAGAGAGAGAGAGAGACAGACATAGAAAGATCGAACTCATCTGTGGAATATAAAATAACAGAGTGGGAGACTAACACCCAAGAGTAGTAGAGATAAGGACTATGAGGTCTGCCCCACAGCTTAGAAACTGGCCTTACATGCTGGGGTAAAAGGCGGCTCAGATAGAGAAGGAAACACCACTTAGAGGCTGTTGGGAGGACCCATTCGGGTTGGGAGATTCGAGCTGAAAGCAGACTATAGGCCGAACATGAGGCCACTCAATACCTCTATTGCAAACTATAACACCCAAAAGGAGAGAGAACAAGGGGAATGCCCTGCCTCAGAGGCAGGGTGGGGTGGTGGGGGGTGGTGTAGGGGTGGTGAGAGGGCTACTGGGATCATTGGTGGAGGTGAATGGGCACTGGTGGAGGGATGGGTAAATGATCACTGTTTGTAACTGTATATCACAGTGATTCTCTAATAAAAAATTGAAAAAAATTTTTTTTCTTTTGCCTCATTGTTTGCTTATAGAAATGCAACACATTTCTGTATGTTGATTTTTATACTGTCATCTTATTTTGTATTTTTATTGTTTTTAATGTTTTTATTATTATTATTACTATTTATGAAGGCTTTAGGGTTTTTAATGTATTATACCATTCCATATGCTGGTAGTGTTTTTTTTTTTAACTTTTAATAGGAAAGTAATGTTAAATTCGTAGAGTTATTGGATATCACTGAATTTCCATATTGGATCCTGGTTTAGATTGAACTATAGATCCAAGTAAACATTTTGCTCCATTTTCAAGTTACCAGTGATTAAGTATTTTATGTGAATGTGAATACATTCTGTGAGATACTTAATTCTCTTGGAATGGTTTGCAGCACGACCTTAGGAAGAAAGAATGTTCTAGTCATTTGCTCCCATAAAAATGCTCTGTAATTGATTATGATAAGTGTATATTGAGTTTTTCTATATTGTAATAACAATACTGTTGTTGCAGTGGTTACTGTAGGCTTTCAGAAGTGGTATTGTTCTAGGTTTTTTTCTCTTGGGTTGGAATGTGAAGGGTTGTGCTTAGTGGAGAGCATTAAAAATATATATGTATTCTTTTTTTCTGTTCTTTGGCTTTATTAGAACTTACAAATTTCTAGTTTCACTAAATTCTGTTTACTGATTGTCACTATCAATTCTTTTATTTTCTGCAGTCAGTTGTTTTGGATGGGGTTGGGTGAAGTGCTAGGAGTCTCGGGACCCAGTGCTATGTGGGTGTGCCCTGCCTTTGACATGCCCCGTGTGCTACCTCTCCTGCCCTGCCTCTTTTTTTTTTTTTTGCCTTTTGAGTCACACCTGGTGATGCACAGGAGTTACTCTTGGCTTTGCACTCAGGAATTACTCCCGGTGGTGCTCAGGGGACCATATGGGATTATGGGATGCTGGGAATTGAACCCGGGTCGGCCACGTACAAGCATATTAGTTCTTAATCTAGATCTGTGTATGGCTCTTCTGAACATCTCCCTCCTCTTGTCTTAACTAACGGATATTTGGTGGAGGCTAGAAAGTAGGTGGGGCCACTGGATGGCTGGAAGAATTGGTTCAAGGAGATAGAGGAGAGTGGGAATTTGCTGGGATGAGGTCTGGATACAAGTTGCTTCAGGGGTCTCCATCAGCTGATAAAGAAGTTTAGATTGAGATTACTTGAACCAATGTTAGGTGACGATAATTTTGAAAAGAAGCCTAATATATATGTTAGTCACTTAGCAACTATAACAATTTTACAGTGGCATTTAGACTTGAATCATTGTCATAATTTATAAGAAAGACTGATATAAAAAGTTATATTAATGAATTATTTTTCCACATTGTAGTATCAGCATGCAATTCAGCAGCAGCAGATGCTTCAGCAACAGTTCTTAATGCATTCACGGTATCAGGCACAGCCTTCTCCGGCACAGTACCCTGCGATGGTGAGTGTCTAGAGGCTGGTCTCATGCACATCACGGGATGGGAATTCACAGTATGGATGGCATTTTTTATTTTTGTTTGTATTATTACTATCATGCTTGTATTTTGGCCACGGCGGGCAGTGCTTAGGCTACTTGGGCTCTCATGCAGGGCTACTCCCGAAAGTGCTCAGAGGACCGTGTGCAGTGCCAAGGATTGAACCTGGGCTGGCCAGGTTGAGATGCAAGACAAGCATCTCGACTCCTGTACTGTCGCTCCAGCGCAGAATTTATAGTTTCACCATTAAAAATCATTCCAGTTAACCACCCCACCCCTGCTCCTTCACTTTGTTGCTCCTGACCTCGCTGCTGTTGAATGACTGGGGTTACTTATGCATAAGTCTGATGATGGTGCTCGTCCATTTCTAGCTTCGGTGCTGGTTGGGGTCACTCATCAAATTGTGATGCCCACATACCTGGTTGGTCTTCAGTACTCTCTGAGCTTGCCAAGTGCCAATTAATTAACTGGAGACTGACACGGTGATTTAGAATGAGATTACTCCATGTACTTGCTATGTGGGGGTCACTCTTGTTAATGCACACAAATTATGGTTGTGGTGCTCGCATATCTTCTTAGTTGTACTTTCTGGTTTTTGGTGGCATGTGTGTGTGTGTCGGGGGGCGGGGGGTGTTGTTTACAGCACACATCTGACTTCAGGGAGACTGGTAATCATTTGTTGTGCCAGAGATTGCAGACCTCGAGCTTTCAGGCCCACACAACAGAGCTATCAGGATCACACTCAGTGTGTGTGTGTGTCACAGTGGATTTGAACTGTGACCTCTAAAGTGCTTGCTCTAAGCCCCTGCAGCTGGGCTCAGACGGCCCACTGTGACTACCAGGATATTCCATGGAGACTACAGGAAGGAAGGGAGCTGAGGAGATCCGCAGGAAAAAGGAGGAGCAATATTGTTCTGGATCGCTGCGTCAGTGCTCCAGTTAATTAATTGACATGTATTTGATCAATGCTTGTCATCTGTTTTCACGCAACTTTAAATTGTGCTGAACTGGATATGCCTGAAAATGCATCATAACTGAAAAATTTTTCTGATTTTTTTATAGTATAACAGAAGTGATTTATTATCAGTAATCATTATATTTCCCTTTTACTTAGCAAGTCTATTGAACAAAAATAAAATTCACAAGAAAAACTGCGTGTGTTTTAGAGAGTTTTAATTTTTTAATAACCACCACATACCAGTGACTGTGCCTTTTTTTTTTTTTCTCAAACTGTTTAAAGGATTTGGGCCTTAGAGCTAGGACAGGAGTTAAGGTGCTTGTCTGGCATGTGCCCACCCAGTTGATCCCCAGCACCACCTGTGGTCTCCCGTGCACCTCAGGAGTGAGCCTGGAGCACAGAGCCAGGAGAAGGCCTTGAGCATCAGGGGGTACACACAGCGCGGCCTCCCGGACAGCCAGTGGTACAAATGTGCTTAACGTCATACTGTCTCAGACTAGTTATATAGTAGTGAGCTGCTCCTTTGGATAGAAATTATTATTTTTTAAAAAATTTTTTTATTCTTTTATAGAATCACCATGTGGAAAGTTACAAAGCTTTCAGGTTTAAGTCTCAGTTATACAATGCTCGAACACCCATCCCTTCACCAGTGCACATATTCCACCACCAAGAATCACAGTATACCTCCCCCTCCCCCCGACCTCCCCAGACCCCCACCCCGCATGTGTAACTGGTAAATTTGGATAGAAATTATTTTTGTGGTTTCTGATTTTGAAGTCAACCTAAAAAGGAAGAAATGCGGGAGACACGTGATGCTGGTAGGATTATGGTGGTTTGGTCGTTGTTTGGAGTCACTGCGTTTCTCGTTTCAGATGCAGCAGTATCAGCAGGCTTTCCTGCAGCAGCAGTTGCTCGCTCACCATCAGCAGTCGCAGCAGCAGACGTCACCGGAATATCTTAGCTCCCCTCAGGAGTTCTCGCCAGCTTTAGTTTCATATTCTTCATCACATCCAGCTCAGGGAACCATACTGGACTCCTCTTATAGTGCCAATAGGCAAGTATTTTTCTAGTGAGTGCAAAGGAAATTATTGGAAAGTAGATGTAAATATGAAATGGAGTCGTAGCTGACTTCTGTATTAATTTAGAGTCCATCTCTCCACAACCTACTGGCATCTCTTCTGCTCCCAGTGACTACCACCACTCTTGCTTTCATTTCAGTCAGTTCTTCTGATTGCTTTTTGCACACAGACTTGGCATTACGCAGCAGCATTGAAAACTAAGAAAGATAGATAAAGGCTAAGGAGATCTGGCATAGCCTTTGCAAGAGAGTATAATTTCAGTAGAAACAAAACCTTATCACACCACTTCAATAATAAAAGAACATCATAGACATGTTAGTTTACTTTAAAAATTATATATTATTGCAGTTAATTTGATAACAGTTCCTAGTATAGATTGATTAATTTTGTTTGTACAGATATGGAAACTTTAATGTACTTTTTTTTTTTTAAAGATAGTAGAATGATTGGAGTTATAGTTCAGTGGGTAGCCTTGTATGTGGCTGGCCTGGGTTTGATCCCTGGCACCCCATGTGGTCCCCTGAGCCCAATCTGATTCTTGAGCAGAAAACCAGGATTAAGCTTTAACACTGCCAGGTGTGTCCCAGCACCCCCAGAGAAAAATAAAGATACAGAAGCTTATTGGAAATAGCACTGTAGCACTGTCGTCCTGTTGCTCATCGATTTGCTCGAGCAGGCACCAGTAATGTCTCCATTGTGAGACTTGTTGTTACTATTTTTGGCATATCGAATACACCACAAGTAGCTTTTGCCAGGCCCTGCCGTGTGGAAGGAGGAATCAAACTCAGGTCAGCTGCATGCAAGGCAAACACCCCCCTCTGTGCTATTGCTCCTAGCAGTTTGGAAATAGCATAGCTGGTAAATATTTTATTTTGATTATTAAGTTACATTATTTAGTCTAGAGTCTGATAGGAGAGTACACAAAAGACTAGAGAGTCTATTTTGCAGGCAGGTCTCCGGGGTTTTAATCCCTGCCACCTCTAGGTTCCCTGAGCACTGCCAGGTGTAGTCCCCACACTAGGAGTAAATAAATAAATCTAGATACGTTGGCTAGTAGAGTTAACTTTTGTGGGATTACTGAAAACATGCATGTGCGTGTTTATACTAAAGACAGTACATTATGTTAAGGAGCTATGATATAAATTCTATCAGACTTAAGTTTGACATGGGAAATACTTTAGAATTTCTTAATTTAAGAAATCGATCAGCTAGGGCTTGATTTATGGCGCATACCAGTGATGAAAGTGATAAAAGTGCTTGCTTGAATGTTTGAGACCTGGCATTGCAGAAAAAAAAAATTCGAAGAAGCAATAACATAACATTCATGGGTGTAAAAACCATAAACATTGACATTGTAACTGTGTTACCTTATCTACATTAAGATTAATCTATTGACTGTTAAGAATCTTTGCTAATATTTTTTAGTAGCTGGTAGAGCTTCCAGGTTATGAAACATTAACTGGGGAAAAGCACCCTCAGATGACTAAGAATTAGGCATGAGAAACTTCAACATTAGTTAATATGCTTGTTTACTGAATGTCTTGACATGCTAATTAATGCATATGGTTTGCAGTAGAACCCTCCCAGCTCAGCCTGTTTGTGAAGGGGGGAAAATGGGGAAAGAGGGAAGAAGAAAGAAAGGGAGGAGGAAAGGGTGGGTGGGAAGACGGAAGAGTCCCAGGGGCTTTCTGCTTAATTAATTCATGCCCTGGTCTGCCCATGATCTCTGCCATAATAAGTGAGCTACGGTCTAAGCAACTTTAAATTGTGAACTCTGGGGCACTTAGATTTCTTAGGTTCTAATTTTCATATCTTTTTCTTCCTTATTATATTACTGTAGATCAGTTCCTGCTAAAGAGACAGTTGCAAATATCACAAATCAGAAGAATATCAGTAACCCACCTGACATGTCAGGGTGGAATCCTTTTGGCGAGGATAATTTCTCCAAGTTAACAGAAGAGGAACTATTGGACAGAGAATTTGACCTTCTAAGATCAAGTAAGGGACACTTGAAGGCTTATTTTGCTTCACAGTAAAATAACAACTGGTTATTCAGCATGGCCAAAGACTGTCTTGAGGTGGTGAATAGGAAATTCTTTCTGTGCATTTGAGGGGAACAAAACAGGCCGTCTTCCTTTCCCTGTAGTATCAAACTATGCTATGCACTTAGAAATCAGTCGCTTGGCAGTAGCTATTCAATCCAGGATTGCTGGTAACACGCTGGTTCTTAACACTTACATCTACATATTGTTGGATGCTGAAATTAAATCTTCCAAATATGAAAAATTAATGTTCAAATAAAAAAGGAGTCATTTATATCTTGCCTTACTACTCATTTTGTAGCTCTGTTTTCTTGCACACTCAGAAGATATTGTGGGTCTAAAATGCCCTTTGAAAGTGCCTGAAAGAAAACTCGGGCTACTACATTATGTTAATGTTTTGTAATGCCCTTTTAATGATTGAGGGCTGCTTTGTTGTCCGGTTATGTTAAAAGTTAAATAAATTTGTTCCCACGTTAAATCAGATATCTCAATGTTTTTACTTGGAATCATTGCCTTTTAAACTACCTCTCACCTTACATATTTTAGAAAAGTTGTTTTTTCAAAAGACATATGGGGTATCTATAGGACAAAGCAAAACAGGAACAAAACTGGTGTATGGTAAATTTTCAGTTTTCTGAGGCATGTATCTGTGTGTTTATGGTGTGTGTGCGCGTGTGTGTGTGTGTGTGTGTGTTTTCCCCTCCTGCATAGTGAAAAGAAAGTCTTAGTAATCCCTAGTTATAGTTTCTATTTTATTTTTGGTAACTGACCTCATGAGAATATCAGATGAAATGTTTTGTTCTGAATTTGTGTTAAATTTATGAATATCCAAGTTTATGTGAAGAATTATTGTTTGGTATTTAAATATGTATTTCACCTGTTCATTGTAAGATTATGAAAAGTTACATTGATTTAGAGCAGATTAAAAATGAGTTCTGAGCCTTTAATAAATTTTTTTTAACAATGGTAAAACCAGGGCCAAAGTGATAGTACAGCGGGTCGGGAGGGCCACTGCCCTGTCCATGGCTGACTTGGGTTCTGTCCCCGGCATCCCGCATACACCTTGAGCCTACCAGGAGTGGTCCCTGTGTGCAGAGGCAGGGGTAAGCCCTGAGCACTGCCCCTTGGCCTTCTCCTCCCCCCAAGAAAAGTCCCCAAATCTTGACATTTTTTTTAAGGAAAAAAATTAGACTTTTTTGTTTATTTGACATTTTCCAGAACTTACACTGAGTTGCCACAAAGGCAGGGGTTTAAAAAAGAAACTAACCTTTCTTTTGGGGAGATTGTTGGGAAGACAGTTGATTATACAAATTATCACAATTTATAGGACTATTTTAAAGCAGGACAGAAAATATCAATTTTAATGTGTTCTGACCAGGGTAGTAACTAAGGGGTTATAAATCAGGGTTTTCTACTTCTTAGGTATAAGTTAGAAATAATATTATGTTATACCTTAACGTCTAAAGATGTATTATTGGGCTGGAGCAATAGCACAGTGGGTAGGGCGTTTGCCTCACATGTGGCCGACCCGGGTTCTATTTCCAGCATCCCATATGGTCCCCTGAGCACCGCCAGGGGTGATTCCTGAGTACAGAGCCAGGAGTAACCCCTGTGCATCGCCGGGTGTGACCCAAGAAGAAAAAAAAAAAGTATATTATTCTAAGATCCTTATACCCATTTTATTTATTTTACATAGATGGGAAAGACAGATGAAGATTCATTTATACATTCTTAATCAATTGATTTTAATATGTAAAATTATTTTTTAAGGGGTGGAGGGAACTCAAGACCAGTTTTGTTCAGGGACCGTCCATTAGGGGCGCCTCAGCTGGCCCCTGCCTAGAACACACTCCCGCTCCTGCCTGGCAAGCCCCCAGCCAGCTCTTTGCTTTCACCTGCAAGGTCTGGAACTGGTAGAATTTGTGTATGTGGTTATACTTGTGTGTGTACACCAAAGAGAAGTCAGGAGTTCATAATTCACTGCTGTCTCAGTTTGAAAAGATTATATATAGTTCCAAATGAAAGTGCAGGAGGAACTTGATCTGCTCACCAGACTTGGAGTTTCACAGCCTCTTGGAAAACCCCTCAGACCCTGGGCTGTTGGATTCATTCTCACTATGAGGACATACTTCAGATTCAGTATATTGTACCTCAAAGAATGAATTCTGATTTTTGACAATGCCATTTAGAAAGCCTATAATTTCAGGCAAGTTTGCAGTACTTAATTGCTATTATGATTTGCTCCTTAATCAGCTGGCATAATAACATCTCAGTAGTGTTGTCAGCAGGATTAAATAAAATAGCATCTTTAAATAAACGTTTTGCCACGCAGTAAATGCCATTTTCCAATCCCCGATCTTCTGAATAAGTTTTGAGGCTAATACTTTTAGCATATAGACCTTTTGAGCTTATAGACCTTTAACTGGTATTTAAAAAATATATCTTAAGTTGTCATGTTTCAGTTGGTAAGTAACCAAATTAGAAGGGATTTGTGGTTAAATTTGTCTACAGCAGAAGTGACAAATGATCTCAGTAAAGAAAATGGAAAGAAATATCTTGTTCCCTAAGTAATTGATAGTCATAATAACAGAGTGAATGTCGGGGGCTGAAGCGCTAGCACAGCGGGGAGGGCGTTTGCCTTGCACACAGCCGACCTGGGTTTGATTCCCAGCATCCCATGTGGTCTCTCAAGCATCGCCAGGAGTAATTCCTGAGTGCAGAGCCAGGAGTAACCCCTGTTCATTGCCGAGTGTGACCCAAAGACCAAAAAAAAAAAAAAAAAACCCAATAAAAAAACAAAGGTGAATGTCTTTGATAAAATTAGTAAAGAAATCAATGATATATAGCATATATTTCATAAAAATTTCCTCCCAGAATTTCATTTAATTATATTAGTCACTTTTAGCACCTCTCACTTAGCAAGCAATGGGATACCTATATTTTATCTTGACAGGGTTTAATGTTCACTCATGGAACAAAAGACTTTTTTTTTTTTAATTTGCTTTTTTTGGGTTACACCCGGCAATGCACAGGGGTTACTCCTGGCTCATGCACTCAGGAATTACTCCTGGCCGTGCTCGGGGGACCATATGGGATGCTGGGAATCGAACCCGGGTTGTCCGCGTGCAAGGGAAACACCCTACCGGCGGTGCTATCACTCCAGCCCCCAACAAAAGACTTCTTGATAAGAGTTTTAGTAGAAGACTAGAATTAGAAGTATAAAGAAAAAATGATTTGTTGGTGCTTATTACTGTTTGGTCCGCTCTTCCTAACATTTTTATTTTTTAAAAATTTTTTTAATTTTTTTTTTTTTTTTTTTTTTTTTTTTTTGCTTTTTGGGTCACACCTGGCAATGCACAGGGGTTACTCCTGGTCCTGCACTCAGGAACCACTCCTGGCGGTGCTCAGGGGACCATATGGGATGCTGGGAATCGAACCCTGGTTGGCCATTTGCAAGGCAAACGCCCTACCCGCTGTGCTATCACTCCAGCCTCAGTCTTCCTAACATTTTTAAATGGATTGTTGATGGTTGAAATATCAAATTTACTTTTTTTTTCAGCATAGCTTTTCTTCTTTATATTCAAGCGTTACAACATTATATTGATTTCAGGTTTCAGCATGGATATTTATCAATACTTTTTCAAAGTCATTTCTAAATAATTGTGTTTGGTGTATGGAATACTTTTCAAATGAGAAAATGGACACTTGTGAATGATCCTTAAAAAATGTAGGCATTGCCCATGTAATGATCAAACTGATACATTGCTACTTGAGGCTTTAATTTTAGAATGTCATGCCAGTTTTTTAAAAGGGTAAAGGGATAGGCTAGCCAGGAATATTTCACCTGTATGTATTATTCGGGGTTTGTATTTAAATCGTGATGGATTTTAAGACAATAAAAGTCTAGGGCTGGAGTCCCGCAGGTAGGGCACTGCGCTTGCCTTAGCGTGCAGCCAGCTGGGTTTGATCCTCGGCCCTCTCTGTGGTTCCTCAGGCTCTGCCCGGAGTGCTCTCTGAGCACGACCAGCTGTGCCCCGAACCAAAGGCAGAGTCTAGGGCAAGAGCTCAGGGTCTGCAGGAGGGAAGCCTGGTCCCCTGAGCACTGCTGAGTGTCAGCTCCTGGCAGGGAATCCAAACCCGAAACCAAAATGACAAAGAATGAAACAAGATAAAAAAAAAAACCCTAACAAAAACCCAGCCCACCCCCAAACAAAAAATACTCCCTGCCCCCCACAACAACTAAAATTCTAAAATATTGTAACTAGAAACAGAAATTACTTTTTATATTTAAGAAAACAGTTGATTTCCAATATGAGGTGGCTAAGGCATTTAATATACAAAGGAAACTAGTTTTTGTTTTTTTGCTTTGCTTAGAGTATAAATACTGTTCATGGGTTGGAATTTTTCACCTGTGCCTGTAAGACCAAATATTAAATCAAAATGATTGTTAAGGACATAGCTGGTCTCAGTGATATTTTTTAAAATTTAAGTTTGTAGTTTTCAGTGTCTTTTATACGAAAACATTCAGGTTAACATGTAAACTTTTAGAAATTTGTTAAAACATTTAATGTATTATTAACACCAAATGAGAGTACAGGTATTTGTTTTGGGAAAATTTTAAAACTACATTTGTTCACATGCTAATAAAGCTGTATATGATAATTAAAAATAACACTTAAATTGAATATTTTTTCTTGATGTGTTTGTTTCTGTTTAAAACTGCGTCAGAATAACTGAAAGCAGAAATAGAAAACTTTAGGGACTGTGTGCTTTGCAACGTCTACTGCATACTTTCTTTGACACTTTTGAAAACACAATAAAATAGTTATAAAGAATCCTTATAATCCTTTGTTATAAAACATTAATTCTCACTGTTCTAGGCTAAACTGATTTTCAGTACAGAAAACAACTTTTCAAGTATATTAGAACACGTTTCAAAAATATCCAATGAATACTGCACTTTATTGATAATTTATTCTTTTGTCTGTAAAAGCCATTATCCATATAAGTTGCTGAATTTTCGTTTTTGAGTAGATTAATTGTGATGTTATGGGATAATTTGTGTCTTATATTCAGAATCAACTAAAATTCTTGAATATACATTGTCTGTATTTACCAATATAGTTTGGGGGAAGGCAGGACAAGGTAAGTTTCTTTATTGGACAAGTCAAGCTCAGTTTTGCTCTAAAGAAAAACCAATTATTTGAAAATGGAGCCCTAAATATATTTTAGGGCTTATATTTGAAAATGGAACTTTAGGCTATATATTTGAAAAGTAGCTATACATATCATTTGATTTTTTTTTATTTAAGAGTATCTGATATTTAAAATTATTGGTGGGAGTCAGAGAGAGTACACCAGGGAAGGTCCTTACCCTACATGTAGCCGACCAGGGTTCAGTCCCTGCTATCCTGTGTGGGCCTCAGCACTGCCAGGAGCGATTCCTGAGCAAGCAGTAAACTCTGAGCATAACTGGGTATAGACAAAAAAAAAAAACAAAAACCAGAGCATCCAGCCTCAATATTTCTTTCTTAAGAATAAACATTTTCTAATAAAAAAAAAACAACAAAAAATTATTAGGGTTTATTTTGTATTTTATGCTCCAGTACAGAGATTACTATGTGAACTTTATAAATTCTGCCACTAATTTACTATAAGCAGGCAGAATGGATAAAGTGTGGTTGCTAAGAATAAGAGGATATAAGAGGCATCTTACAAAAGTCAAGAACTTCTCACTGACAGAACACCTGTTAGTGTGCAGTTTAAGATCAGGGAGAAAGTCATTCCTGCTCAGGATTCCGTGTGCTTTAGATCTTCAAACAGACCGAGCCTGCTGCTGGGGGAGCGTTTCGCTCTCGCTCTCCCGGCCTCGCTCTGCTCTCCCCCTGCTGGCTATTCTGCCTCCTCTTTCAGGTCTTTCTCTCTGGGGACTGTTGGATCGCGCCACTTATTACTGTAATTGTGTCCTTCCCGATTCCTTTCCCCCTGCACTGCTCTTTTCTCTTTAACTTCCTTCCTAACATGCTATATGCATTTCTCGATATTATTCATTGTTTTTCCATGCCATTATGTAAACTTCAAGGGCAATAATCTTTATTTTGTTTGGTGTTGTATACTAATTGCCTGGTACAGCAGCTATGCATATTACATGCTCAACTGTTTCTTGATGAGTAAATAAACTATCATTAAATCTCCTAGTTTATTGCTAAAATTTTTATATCTTTATATCTGTGCATAGAAATGGCTTAATAATTTGGAGGCAATATAAATTCAGTTATTGAAAGCTATGCAAACTACTTACTTTTTTAGGTTTAGCTTTTATTTTACAAGTTATATAAAATAGTATTTACTTATATTATGCCTGGCCATTTGATATCTTTATTCCTCATGTATTTTTAGAGAAAATGTAAGCATGTCTGTTAAGCTGGTTTAAGTTCAGTATGTTTCAGGTTGACAAATATTGTTTAAAGAAATCACTCTGGGTTTCTCATTAGCTTCATTGTAATAAGTAAAACCTAATACTGAAAGTACGTTGTTAGTTTGCTTCTGTGACAGCAAATATGTGTTAAGCTAAGAATGTTCCCTAATATTTAAAGAAATGAGTTCTGAATCTACTCTTTCTCACAAAAGTGGTGGTTTTGTGTATTTTTGTTTTTATTTATGCTGTTTATCATTTTTTAAAAAATTCAACCATTTTCTTTTTATTTTATTTTTTGTTTTGTTTCATCTTATTTTTGCAGACAGACTGGAGGAGAGAGCATCCTCAGATAAGAATGTAGACCCACTTTCCGATCCACATAACCATCCTCCAGAAGATCCTTTTGGTTCTGTTCCTTTCATTTCTCACTCAGGCAAGTTACATGTGTAACATCACTATTATTAAAAAATGCATAAAAGAACAACAGCATCTTCATTCTCCCTGCTCCCCCACCAAAAAAAGCAAACAAACAAGAACAACAACAACAAAAATCCACCAAAACCCCAACTCTTTAAAAGAGTATGTCAAAGTAAGAAATTAGTTACAGAAAATAGAATAGATTTAAGTTGTAGTCATTCTAGTCTTCCTTATGTCATTTCCCCATGGGATCATTTAATTGTACCTTTTGCCAACTAGAAAACTATCACGAGTGATAGCGCAGCGGGTAGGGCGTTTGCCTTGCACTCAGCCCACCCTCGTTCGATTCCTCCGTCCCTCTCAGAGAGCCCGGCAAGCTACCGAGAGTATCCCGCCCGCACGGCAGAGCCTGGGAAGCTACCCATGGTGTATTCCATACGCCAAAAACAGTAACAACAAGTCTCACAATGGAGACGTTACTGGTGCCCGCTCTGGCAAATCCATGAACAGTGGGATGACAGTGCTATAGTACTACAGTGCTTTGCCAAATAGAAAAGTGCTGATTTACGTAAATGAAATATCTCTTTTAATCGTTAGTATTTAATGCTATTGAAAAATACTCATGCAAGCATGAGTATCTTTTTTATACACTTAGAATACAATTAAAGATATTTTTGTATTGAATTTTTGCTTTAAAAAAGCCCCCTGATTTTCCAGATTTATACATGCTTTTGTATCTACATTCAAAAAGTATTAATGTTGTCATTCTCTGTAGTCATTCTCAGCCCTGATTAATCCCAGATCTTGTATTTGTCACGTCATTTTGTTTTATATACTTTATTGTTGTGTTCAGGGCTTTCTCCTGATTCTGTTCAGGGGTCCTTCTTACTGGGGCTCATAATACCAGTGCCAGGAATTGAACTTGGGCTGGCTGTGGGCAAGGCAAGTGCCTTACTCACCATACTCTCCTGCCCTGTTTTGTGTATTCTTTCCTTCTTACAGGTGTTGCTTTTAATTTCAGTCCAGAAGTATTGTTAAGTATTACTTTAAAATATTTTAGCAATATTTTGAAAATATCTGGTTAACTCTTTCGAAGGTAGTAAAATAGAATAGGTTCTTATTTTGGAATAAATGGATTTGAGTGCATAGTTTTTGGGAGTAAAATTATAATATATATATATATATATATATATATATGGTAGTGGATGAAAGTTTTTATCTTAGTAAAGGAACGGAAGAAATCTTACTTTCTTATTTACATATTCTAGGTCAGGGAATTTGTTGGGACTACTATCCTCTTTTCAGGAAAACAAAACAAAACAAATTAACTTAGTGCCCTTAGGAAATATACCTTCTTTAAGTGAACAGATACAAGGAACCCCCAGGTATACTCAAGGCTACTCTACCCTGCCCCCACCCCCTCAGCACCCCCGGGACTATTACAGCTTCTCCCAGGGGATAGTTTCACCCACAGTTAGCATCTCCCACGGAATAGTTTCACCCACAGTTTTAGGTAAATACCAGCCAAACTGGCTCTGTTCCTTTTCTTTCTTCCTTTTTTTCTTTTTTGCTTTTTGGGTCACACCCGGCAACGCACAGGGGTTACTCCTGGCTCTGCACTCAGAAATTATTCCTGGCAGTGCTTGGGGGACCCTATGGGATGTTGGGAATCAAACTTGGGTTGGCTGCGTGCAAGGCAGATGCCATACCCGCTGTGCTATCGCTTCAGCCCCTCTTCCTTTTTTTCTTCATGATGCACAGCTTTATTCATGAGTTGAAACTGAAAACCCTTCAGGTGTCTACTCACACAGAATGAATTAAGTACAGCATATTTGTATCTGTCCACCTATGTGAATGAGCAATCTACAAGAACAGCAAAAGAATTGTTCACACTGCTAAATCAGAGAAGCCACATACAGACTAAATATTCTTCCATTTTTTTGAAGTTTAAAAACCAAAGAGAACGATTAATGGATGCCCTCCCCAGGGTGGTGCAGTGTTGGTAAGAGGATGTGGGGCTTGTTTCACAGGCAAGCCACACTGTTACTGCTGCCACTTGAAAAATTGACACAGGACAACAGCCAAAGAAAAGCTTCTGATTACAAAGCCCAAATAAGAAATAAGAGTCCAGGATTTCTGTTTATTGAGTTTATTGAGTTTATTTAGGCACCACCACAGCTTTTTATGGTGGGGATTTGATTTTCTAGACTATGTTGTGTTTCCCTGTGCTTTCATTTGACATGCTTTGCCTTTTGCCACTTATTGAAATCAGTTGTTTCGACCATTTTCTGCCAGATTTCTTCAGATTATCTTTTTCATTAAGGACATAGCTTCATTAACTGAAGAAGACAGTTTATTCTACCTGTCTGATCACCATAAACGTGCTCTCCTGCAACATAAGCACACTAGGTTATGAAGAGTGTTTTTAACAAGCTTTAAAAATTCATAATATCTCAAAATGGTCTTTGTAAGCTCTCAGAAGCGTAGCACGTGTTGCAGAAAGCAGTCAGACAAGTTGGTTTTTACACTCCCGGAGGGGTTGCACAGACGTTCCAGGTTTGCATACACCTATGTCACTTCTCCCTTTCAGTAGCTTCAAGGAGAGCTCTGGGGAAATGAGTAACAGTACAGGCTAGTCTCAGTGGCCTCAGTGATTTGTCTTTTCTCTGCGTATTTTATTTTTGCTTCTTTTATTTTGCTTTTCCTTTTTAGATAGTCTATTAAAGTTTGAAAGGGTGAGTTGTCTATTTTTGAATACTGACATTTAGCCAAACTATTAACTAAATACTGGGTATATGGAAAAATGTGATTTCCTAAAAATTCTTATGCCTTAGATTAGGATAGTGACTATAAAAATGCTTTTAGATATAAATTTTACTTCTTCAAAACAAATATTTTCAGATTTAGATCGAAAATGAGCATTGGAATCATTTGGTTATGGAAAGTTGACTACATAGACTACAAAAGGATGGAGTGGTTATAGGAGAAATGTGCCTTCAAAGAGAAGAAATGGTGATCATTCTTTTTGTTAGCATTTTAATTATAGTTATCAAGATATATAATTAAAATAAAAATATGAAAAGTAACTGACCTGTTTTGAACTGATCTATTCATTTATAGTGTAGAAATAATTGTTCATATGTAATTTTTAGGTAAGATTTTGGGGACTTAATTTATTTTCTTCTAATAGTTAATAATTTATCTACTGAACCAAAAGCTAACTTTTCTGTTAGCTTTAGGTAGAAAATGGAAAAAAAATTATAATTTTTGGTATAGATGTGCATAATTACTGTATCCTCACTGACACGAATGTGCCCAGGACCTTCTATCACTGTCCTTATTTCTGCCTCTTTCTTCCCTACTCTTCCCCACCGCTTGGTAAACATCTCAGTTCTGCAGTTAAATGCCAAGGGTTTGTCATCACTTGGTGATGACACGATTTCCTTGCTTTGTTTCTTTATATACCAAACTTAGGTAAGATCATCCTGTGTTTGGTCATCCTTTCTCTGACTTCGTTTAACATGATGCCCTCTCTAGCTCTCTCCTAGTTGCAACAAACTGCAGGATTTAATTTTTTCTTTTATATACTCCTATATGTAGAGAGCACAACTTCTTTATCCATTCATCTCTCGTCGGACATTTGGACTTAGCACTATAGTGAACATAAGTATGCGTATATCTTTTTGAGTCAGTTTTTGTGTTCTTGGGATACCGGGACATGGAATCACTGGGTCATATTGAAGCTCTGTTCTTAATTTAGTGAGATGTGTCCATAGATATTGGGTCTGGATGACTTCTCTCCAGCAATGATGAGAATTCCTGTTAGCCGGTCTCTACCAATATCGGTTGCTTTCAGTCTTTCTGACACGTTGGCTCTGGTGTGAGATGATATCTCATTGCCTTTTGAATTTGAATTTTGCTGATAACAAGTGACAGGAATAATTCTCCACATGTGTATCGGCTGGCTGCATTCTCTTCCTGGACACCTGTTTACGTGTACTTTTTTCTCTTGTCTTCATTCATTGAGTGTGGTGGACTTTGATGGGTCTTCCCCATTCTTGCTATGTTCTGAGGATACGTCTTGGTAGTTTGTTTGAGTGGGGAGCTCTCTGAGGAGTTACACTGACTGTTGCTCTTTTCTTTCCCGACGGGTCCTTACCCAGTGACAGAGGTTGTGTTAAGTATTAGGCGAGATAAGTAGAGCTTTTGCGTGGCTTGTGTGGCCACACGGTTCAGGCTACAAGCAATGCTGAACAGAGTTGCGGGTCAGAGTGGGCTTCCAGAGGTGGTAGAGGTCTGCCATGGAGGCTGCTGGGACTCAGGTAGGAGGGGAGGGAATCCTCTTCCTGTTCTGAAAAGGCCTGGGAGGTTCATCCTGGAGGTCAACTTCACCTGAAAAATGAACGAGCAAAGGGTCTGGGGTCTGAACATGGGCCTGCCAGGTGGCGGAGGTCAGGTGTCAATACATAAGTGTTAACAGTATTTTAACTGTGTTACCTACACTGTTACAAAATTTCAAAATTAGGTATATACAAAAGGAAAGAAAAAAAGTAGTACTGTCCTGAATTTACTTTTCCTTACACATTTCTTTTAAATTGGAAGTTGAAGTCTTGGTTTTTGAATGAAAAAAATTTTATTGAAACTTATAACTGAAATTATAATGAATCGATTTTTACTTTTTATTTTTTCATTATTTTATAAACTATTTTATAAACTATTTAAAGCAAGCATGTGTTCCATACTTTAAAAAGCTGGATTTAGCAAGTCTTATGTAACACACATACCTGAAATTTACATACACTTCCTTTTAGAAAGATGAAAACGTAGATGACACTGTTAACCCCATACCCCCACAATATTATGTGTTTTTCCCCTGTCCTTCCATTATGGTTTTGACATACTTGTTTATCTGTATATTTTTAATATGCAAATATTTGCACTGCCAAGGGTTTAGTATATCATGATTGCCTATTTTTTTCTTGCACAGCCTCTTAGATTTCCTAGAGTTACTATGATTATTAAAGACTGCTTTTGTTCTTGGTTTTTTGTATACATCATCATTGATTCATCTACATAAAGAAGTACAAATTTCCTCCCAACATAAAGTGGTTTTATTTTCAATTTTCCTTGGTTTCTCATGAAACTGCAGTTTGAATTAATTGCTTTCTGTGAGTGCCACACTTAACAGCCTAGTATTTTTTTTTAACATGATATGGATTTCTTGATCTTTGGTTTTTTTTTTTTTATTATTATTAGTGAATCACCGTGAGACAAAGTTACAGACTTACAGGTTTTCATGCTTACGTTTCAGTCATACAATGATCGAGTACCCATCCCTCCACCAGTGCCCATTCTCCACCACCAATGGTCCCAGCATCCCTCCCACCACCACCACCCTGTCCCCTTCATCCCACCCTGCCTCTGTGGCAGGGCATTCCCTTTTGCTCACTCTCTCTTTTTGGGTGTTGTGGTTTGGCACAATTCTTTTTGAAAGTTGCTTAACACAAAATATTTTTGTTCTTTTGTGTTTTTAGCCTTATATTTAAGAACAAAGATATGATATAAAATTTGGAAAAAATGTAAAAATGTTTGATATAGTAGGAGAAAATAAATTTCATTCTGTATAACCAATATGAGGTAAATATGTAAGTTGTAATCTATTTAGTTGATGAAATTTGATGCACCTGTTAAAAAAATGCTAGTAATGAAGAATAAGTAATGAAGAATAGTGATGAAGAGGATATACGAAAGATACAGCATACAGATTCTGGGGTCCTCTGGGCCTCACCAGGAGTGATCCCAGAGCACACAGCCAGGAATAAGCTCTGAACTCTACCCGTTGTGAAACAAACAAAAAAAAAAACAAAAAACAATAAATTTGATGGCATGCTTAGCTATGAAGTCACATTTTAAAGAATCACATTTCGTACATTTGCAATGGTGTGTAGGTTTATATTTGCTTACCTACTTACTTCTTGTCAGTTCTAAAGTGAGCCTCAGTTTCTCTTGAAAGAGCCAGAGAGTTATACTTGCCCCTCCCCCCTCGTCTCTGGGTTCACTTTCAAAATTTACAGCCCAGAAATGTTGCAGGAAGGTTGGAGTCTGATGGATGTGATTGTGGATTATGAGTACATAGGTTGACACATCATTTAGCAGTGCTGGAGAACCCAGGGCTTTACACAAGGGACACATGTGCTCTACCATTGAGTCACACCCTATCCCAAGATGAGTAACAGATTTTTTTTTTTTGCCCTGCCCTGGAGGTGATGGTGATAGTTAAATTTGTTGAGTTTGAGTGAAGTAAATTCAGATAATCTTGGGTACCCTAAAATTGCTGTTCTCTTGTGTAGGACTTACAGCACCGTAACAGGTTGACCAAGCACTGCAGTGGGTGTGAGACCCCCGTGGTGCACACCCGAATGGCTTCTGGATGCACCGTGCATTTGCCAGGCCGCTCGGGGTGGAAGCAGTGACAGATAGGCAGCGTGTCGTCAAGTCAGTTGGCGGCGACCACAGACTCCTGGTTCTTGTTCCATGGTTAGTGTTCCGTAGGATCCACTTCTGAGGAACACTGCAATGTTCCTGGAGGTGACTGTGAGCAGGCAAGAGGGGTAGCACAGTAATTATGCATAGGTAAACAGCTGGAGTGCAAGTAATAAGTTGAAATTTAGGGGAACTACCAAAATGAAGGCTGGATTGCAAATCTTTTGTGTTACTGCAGCTTCTCCCCCTCCCTTTGCTTTTGAATAAAAAACTCAGAATGAATAAAGGAAAAAAAAATTCTCAAGCCAATCCTAAAGTAATCTTTGTTTTTAATATCAGAAGGATAGCCGCATGAAGTTAAACTCAAGAATCTGCATTTGATTTGGCTTTAATCAGGATTTAAGATAAACCTGTTGTAAATTTTTGTAGCAGATTAAGCATCAAGCTCCTGGTGGTTTCAGGGAATGTGCAGGTGAGTAATAGATGCGAATTAACCGTAACTTGGTGAAGTTCCTCCCGGACTCCCCCTTTTCCAAAGCTCCATCGTCGACCACCAGCCCCAACCTGGTGGAATTATTCTCCACTACCTCCTGCTTCTCGCTGAGGCGCTTTTCTGCCCTAGTGTGGGGACTGGTTTGTCACACCTTCCTCAGTTTCCCCATGTGACTGGACTTTGCTGGGCCGGCTCCCTCCTGTCCCTTTCAGTTTGCTTTGCAGGTCGCTCTTCCCCTTTATTCCCTGGCCTTGTCGGCTTCCTTTCCCCCCTCCACACTTTTTTTTTTTTTTTATGAAAATGGGGAAAAACCCTAAATTCTTTTTTTTAAATTAGTGAATCGCCGTGAGGGTACAGTTACAGATTTACACATTTTCGTGCTTGTGTTTCTGTCATAGTGTTCTGGAACCTATCCCTCCACCAGTGCCCATCCTCCACCAGTGAACCCAGCATCCCTCCCACCCCCAATCCCATCCCCCCACCCCACCCCGCCTCTGTGGCAGGGCATTCCCTTTTGTTCTCTCTCTCTCTAGGTGGGGCCCTTCATCTCATCTGCATCCCTTGAAGTTTTTCTGTTTTTTTTTTTTCTCCAGCTAAAATTGAACGACCTATCCAAAATCAAATTTTTGATGTGTCCACTGGCTTTTTTTTTTTATCACTACCATTCCAGTTCTCTAATTCTTCCATCACCATCTAGTTCAGAATTTCTTAAATGTTTCCCACTTAGGGCCCTGAGAAATTTTATCGTGTATTATGTTTTGGCGCTCTCCCCTGTGGTGCTTGAAGCTCAGAGGCTCATATGGGGTGCCAGGGATCCAAGCCGTGTTGCTGCCACGTCGTAAGGCAAGCGCCCTGCCCACTGGACTGTCTCTGCCACCCCTCTTCCTGAAATCCTGCATCTTTTAAAGACTTTTTAAAACCTTTTTTAAAAAATAAATCAAACTCTACATTCAGTTGCATGACCCCATATGGGGCTGCAAACACAGCTTAAGGATCTGGGCCACCCTAATGTGTGACTTGAATTACCTGTTCTTTCTTCCCTAATTGATCTTCCTACTTCGGTTTATTCTCTCTCTCTCTCTCTCTCTCTCTCTCTCTCTCTCTCTCTCTCTCTCTCTCTCTCTCTCTCTCTCACTCTCACTCTCTCTCCACCTTTCCTCCCCTTCCCTCCATCTCCCCAAACATTGCCAACCCTGCCAAAGAATTTTAGAAGACAGCGAAGAAAGCATTTTTGTCAAGAATAGAGAAAAAAGAAATATCTTCAGGAGCTCATAAAGAAATTACACATCCTGAATGGTGTAATTGCGTATTCCCTCTTTGTTTCCTTCATAGCAGTTTTCAAGTTGCTGGTGTGTGTTATGTGTGTGTGCGTGCGTGTGCGTGTGTGTGTGTGTGTGTGTGTGTGTGAGAGAGAGAGAGAGAGAGAGAGAGAGAGAGAGAGAGCGAGAGCGCCTGTGTGGTTGCTGGGGGTCAAGCTTGTATTTTTGCCGTTTAGATCTGATCATGTCACCCATTGGTAACGGCTGCTTCACACACTGACCTTGGAATAAAATCTATACTTACTTTCATAAAGGCCTTAGAATAAAACCTAAACTTATTTTTATAACGGTGCTTCCAAGGACTGGCCCTTTGCCCTGCTCCTTCATCTTGCACAATATTGCCCTTGTTCGTTGTGCTCTGGCCACACTGGCCCACTTGCTCTCTCTCAAACATCCCGCTTCATTCTTGAATCCACTTTTTACCTTAGCAGCTTTGACCTGTCCTCTGCACAGCTGCCTCCGGTCAGCGCTGCGGGCGGCTTGGCCGACGGGCAGAGTGGGTGTATGCCGCTGACTCCCGCTGCCCCGCCCCAGCTCCCCTCTCTGGTTACTTACACTCATTACTCTCCGCATTTGCTTGAAAACTGAACACAGGCACCGTTTCATCACCGGGGGTACAATCAGTGGAGATTGTGGTACAGTCTCAGGAGGCTTCAAGTCAGTTATTGTGAGTGACTGAATTCTCAAATTAAAATATCAATAATTTATTATACTTAATAAAAGGAGAAAGGTGTGCACCCCCTCCCACACCTCCAATTCAAAGGAAAGTGATGTTTATCTTTCAGTGTAACTTTTGTCCCAAATGTGCAAAATGTGTGTCCAGTGCTGTGAGCTCAGAGCTGCCTGCCTCCCTCGGCAAGTCTGATTCACTGTGGACGGGAATAGGAATGAATGACTGACATGTTAGGCAGAACAAGTGAACGCAGTACAGAAGGACCAACAGAGAAGGCTTGTAGGGTCAGCAGGAGCACTGGGGATTCAATGTGTCTTTTTTTTTTTTTTTTGAGTGTTTCCTCTAGAACCTTTCCCTGGGGGCACTGGAATAATCCAAGGTGGTGGTCGCTGCATGTGCAACTGGGGGCACTTCATGCTTTTGCATTTGAAGAGGAGGGTAGATTTCCGGGGAGCATCGAATGTTTCTCTCTGGAAAGGGACCAGAGGGCCAGAACGCCTTTGGGAGCTGTTGGAAAGAGCTTTAGTTCCTGGTGACCTGCTGAGACGCGGGAGTGCTGGAACCTGACTTCCTTCAGGTACTCACTGTGTCACAGCACTGAGGGGGCTACGTAGCAAAGCCTGCCGGGCTCCTGAGGGACTGTCTGCCTGCCGTGTCCCTTGGCTGTGGTGGTGGTGGCCATGGTACACCCCTGTCTGTCGTGCTCGCACTTCAGCACGAACCCTGGCGATCTCACAGGTCACACATCGGGCTCTACTACTCGCCTTTGGCACAGGTTACGTGTGCATAAGAGTGTGCTTGCACATGGACTGCAGTCACATGTTTGTGCCCACCAGGGGTTGTCCTATTTATTTACTTATTTTTAAATTTTTTTTCACTTTTTAAAATTTTTAAATTTTTTAAAATTATTATTTTTTGTTAGTGAATCACCGTGAGGAGGGCTGTTCCCCTTTAGTTGCAGTTACACATACCCGACTGTGCTGTCGCTGGGGATTGGTGTGGGTCAGGAATCACACAGCTGAACAGGCTAACCCAGCCACGCTGCCACAGCCACACTTGTGCGGGTGGCGGCGTTGGGTCTGTGTATGTGTGAACTCTCGAACTTGGAGAGTGCAGGGCCAGTGCTCTAAGACCTCTGAGCTGTTCCCCTGGTCCCAGGTTCCTGAGTCCTTTGGTAGCCAACATTCAGAGGCCAGGTAGCAAGATGACATGAAACCAAACACCTTTACCCAGATGTTTTCAGGGAGAGTCCAGGAACGACTCTTGAAAGAACTACCCACGGGAGACGTCAGGGTCAGGTGGTAGGACAGGCCCCAGGGAGAGCAGGGCTCCCTTTAGGCGTTGGAAGGGTTTGAGCTGGTGCCTGTAGTGTTCGTGCAAGTTACTCTAGTGAAGTGCTGCAGATCAGCTGGAGGGATCGGAGACTGGAGGCAGGCAGGGAGGTTTGGGGGCTGGAATGTCACTAGGTTAGCAATGAGGAGAAACATAGACAAGAGCCAGGGAGAAGGGAACAAATCACGACTGGAGGGGGAAATGGGAAAATGATTGCTCCTAGTTTGTACAACGGCTGAGGTGTCATTCCCTAATCGGAGGGAGCTGGGAGGGAGCCCTTTGGCCAGTCACACCCAGCGGGTGCACGCATGCTTGGGAGTCGTTCCCAGCGGTAGCAGGGATCAGAGCGAGGCCGCCTGCACGCACGTCCCGTTGAGCGCGCTCGGACCCAACAGGAGCACACGTGAAGGGGAAAGGGATCCCTTGGCGTGGAGTTGGAGGCGGTGAGAGGCTCCGTGGTCACGGGAAGTATTCGATTTATAAGACAGATGTGTCTTCATGGGGAGGAGACGAGATCCACTCCCTGGGTGTGTTTTAAGACAGTGGGAAAAACCTGCAGAGGGAGGATGTCACACTGGGAACAAACATATCTTCAAAGGATCTTAGTGACACATAGCCAGCGATTGTGGCCTTTCAAAGACAAAAAGGTATCACAGGCCTTAGAGCCACCATGTGTTTTTCAGGTTGTGAGGCTCGTCTGACAGTGCTTGGGGGTTCTTCCCGGTTCTGTTCTTGGTTGCTCCAGGCATCCTTGGGGGACCTTTCGGGGCCACTGAACCAGAGTCAGCCGCATGCAAGGCAAGGACCTCATGCCATCTCTTCACACCATTTTAATTAAGGAAAGTTAATTATCCTTCCATAATCTATTTTTTTCTTTATTGTAAGCTTTACTTCCAACTGTGATTGCTTTGAAAATATTTAATCTTAATCAAAGGGGGTTGGGGATGAATGAAGGGCTGTGTGGTTGGGTCAATACAGATTAATCCCTACCTCTAGATAATTAATAGATCGGCCAGTTGATGGAGTAGGCGGTGCACTGTCATTTAAACTAACGACTACATTATAAACCGTACACTGTCCACAGAGAATATCAATGTGTTAGAGGAGGAAAGTTGCTTCTGTCTACACAAATTGTCAAACCTCAATTTGATAATTTGTAAAAATCATACGATGAAAATAGTTAAAAAGTCAGCATACTTTTATTAAGATAATGCCAGTAGTACAGATATTTATAGGAGCAGGGAGCTGTGCCATGTAGAACACAGATCTTGGTACAGCCTCATTTCAGTACCTTAGCTTAAGGTGGGTCAAGCTACGGGGATGCACGCAGAAGATGCTGATTTGGAAAAAACGCCAATGCAAATAGTAAATTATAGTGCAAACGTGGTTGGAGAGAGCACCAGGATCAGGGCTGATGGTAAGGCATGCCCCCAAGCACCACCGCTGCGATCCCCTGAGCACTGTCATGGGGGTGTACCTCTTGTCCCAGCTGGCTGAGTATTGCTAAGCATGTTCTCAGGTCCCTGCATTGGTTGCAAGCCATTTCCCTCCAAAAATAGTATCACGAAACATGGAACTAAACAGATGTCACTTGTGTGTACATGACTCTAAACATATAAGCTATAAAACTTAGCATGGAGTTAAAATATGAAGCAGAAAGTCATTGAAAGTGGCATCTGAGTCGGGGAAGTTAGCTAGCGTTCTTTTTGGTCGTTGCTTTGTTTTGGGATCACACCAGGCAGAGCTCAAGGATCACTCGTGGCAGTGTTCAGGGGAGCACACGTGCCGGGGATCAAAGCCCGGTGGCCTTGTGTAAACAGACGCCCTCCGTCTGTACCATCGCTGCAACCCCAACGGTCCTTATGATGATGGTTGAGATGGTCTCGGTGTAAGCCTGTTCTGGGTGCTTCCAGACAACTGAGTAAGTTTCAGTGGTCTGTGCAGGTTATAACAAGAAATAAGCTTGTCGGCACTAAAGATTCTACCCACCGCATCTGGTTCAGAATAAGTCCATTCCCTAAGCCTAATCACAAAGAACAGATACAGTATTTCCCGCTAAGGTAACTGACAGGTTTGTAGTGCCTGTGTTACAGCACATATGAATGCTTAGTGCAAATAGTCCTTCCGTGCATTGGATACTTGAATAGTTTTTTTTGCTTCTTCAGGCTCTCCCGAAAAGAGCGTTGAGCAGTCTTCCGTGAGTCCAGACCCCACCGCAAACCCCACCAAGAACAGAAAAGCAAGTCCAGTACCTAGAGATCACCGGGCTGGGAAGAAAGTGGCAGAAAATGCATCGGGCCAGGGTCCGGTGCCCAAGAGGAGCGAGGAGTCCGAGAGTGACTTCGAGTCCGACCCCCCTTCGCCCAAGAGCAGCGAGGAGGAGGAGCAGGAGGACGAAGAGGTCCTGCAGGGAGAACAGGGAGACTTCAACGACGACGACACCGAGCCGGAGAACCTGGGCCACCGGCCCCTCCTCATGGACTCCGAGGAGGAGGAGGAGGAGGAGAAGCAGAGTTCCGACTCCGACTACGAACAGGCCAAAGCCGAGTACGGGGCGCGGAGCCCCGGGTACGGCGGGCCGCCCCCCGCCCTGCTCTCCCCGACGCCCCCCGACGCCGGCCGCGTGCCCGGGCCGGAGTGCGACGTCTTCGGCGCGGTCCCCTTCGTGGCGGTGCGCGCGCAGCCCCCGGGGGAGCCCGAGCAGACCCTCCCCGCGGGGGGCGCGGAGCAGGACGAGTTCGACGTCTTCAGCAAGGCCCCGTTCAGCAGGAAGGTGCCGGCGGCGGCCGACGGGCCGGACGCCGCCCCGCGCCCCGCCGGCGCCCCGGGCGCGGTGGACGTGTTCGGCTCGACGCCGTTCCGGCCCACGCCCGCGCCCACGCCCGCGCCCGCGCGCGAGGACCTGTTCGGGCTGGTGCCCTTCGAGGAGATCGCGGGCGGCCCGCCGCAGAGGGCCAGGCCCCGCGGCCTGCAGAAGCTGTCCTCGCGCCAGCGGCGCGCCAAGCAGGACGCGGCCAAGGGCAACGGGAAGCGGCACCACGGCACGCCGACGGGCGCCAAGAAGGCGGCCAAGCCCACCTTCCGCACCCCCGAGCGCGCGCGCCGGCACAAGAAGGTGGGCCGCCGCGACTCGCAGAGCAGCAGCGAGTTCCTGACCATCTCCGACTCCAAGGAGAACATCAGCGGCGCGCTGCCGCCCGACGAGGGCCTGCTGGACCCCTTCGGGGCCAAGCCCTTCCCCGCGCCGGACCTGCCGTGGCACCCGCCGCACGCGGGCCTGGGCGACCTCCGCGCCGACCACGCCCCGGGCCTGCCCGGCCGGCCGCGGCCCAACGCGCTGCTCGGGCCCTTCCACGGCGGCGGCGGCGGCGGCGCCGACGCGCTGAAGACGGACGATTTCGGGGCGGTGCCCTTCACGGAACTCGTGGTGCAGAGCATCGCCGCCCACCAGCCCGCGCCGGCCCCGGCAGTGGAACTGGACCCCTTTGGTGCTGCTCCGTTTCCTTCCAAACAGTAGCTACTCCCGAGGGCCCTCTTGGCGTTTTGAACCTCCTGTTCCAAAAACAAAAACAAAAAAAAAACAACAAATATATGTATATGGTCAGTTTTATGAATCCGAAGGCGTTCATAACAGGGCGATCAGAATAGGGGATTTCAAAAAATAAACCAAATAGCAATCTTCCTACGGAATAGTGACTCGATGCCTCCGCCAAGCAGGAGAACAGCGAGCCGAGCCCCGCCCACCCAGAGCTTCAGCAGCTGAAACAGACACCCCGGGGAAAAGGGGCACTTTTCCCCGCGGTGCCACTATTTCGCGGGGATTAGCTATAGGTAACAGTGACACTTGCATGTGTGTGATTCCAGGTCCATTCCAGAATCCAGCAACTGAAAATTAAGCGTACTTTGTACATAACACAGGTTACCTTTGTGAATATTTTAAATTTCTCCTAATTTCACACGTGAAAGAGAAAAAAAATCTAGTTCTTGTAAAGAATTAAGCTATTATCTAGACAGTGCAGAGATTTTAGTCCTTTAATCTCTACAAAGCCAAGCCAGAAGTAACTGACTATTGTGCCTAAAACTCTTGCTTCATTTGAAAACAAGTGCCATTAAATAGCGAAAAACCTACTATCTAGAACAGAAACTGAAGGGAAGTAATCTTTCTAGAACATAAATAACATAAACTGTCTAGAACAGAAACTGAAGGGAAATAACCTGACCTTTGAGAAAGAAATGATATATTTCATAAACACTATATGAGTGGCTACTGCCCAGAAAATTATGCTCCTAAGAAAAGCAAATTTACTGGAAAAACTGGGAGTTGAGGACAAGGATTATATAGAGATTTCATGTAGCTGATAGCCTGAGTTTTTAAGATGTTTACAATGTAAAATCATGTTGCATTTAATAATGTACTTTATTAAATTACCACCTTCACCAAATACCCCTGAAGCTGTGAGCAGCACTTCTGCGGGTATGACTGAAGGTGGAGTAGTTCTAATGAAGTACACGGAACAGTGAAACCCACAACGCCTTACAGGCAGGACCTGGACAGCCTGCTGCACGCAAGTACCTCTGCACTGATAACCAAGATCTGAAAATGCTCCAAGGTCTTAGATGAGGAGGGACAAGCTGGTGTGCCACCCAGCACTGCTAGCTGACTACGTCATTAGTACAAAGAACCCAGCTACCAAATTGCCTTTTTCTTTTTAACACCGTAAATCTCAAATGGCCTTTTCTTAACACCACACACCGTGATTAAGATCTTCTAGGAATTGTTTAGTAAGATGAGAATTTCGTATATGAACTAATGTGAATCGAGTTTGTGTTTCCTGTGTCAGCAACTTCTTTGAGTTACCATAAACTGTCCTTCCCGCTACACAGATTTCTCCAACTCTTACAGCTTTTTCCAACAGGGATGGAAGCTTTTTTATCAACCGGAGTGCTGACTCTGATTGCTCTATTTTAAAATAACTCCTTGAACAACTATTTTATAAATGACCTTATTAAAACATAAAATATTAATCATGCCTGTTTTCAGTTTCAAACTTGGAGGGAGGCAAAATATATGTAAACCAGATACTCATGAGTCAGACAGAAAAGTCTGTGCAGCTACTGAGGCAAATCTCACATTGCGTCACTGCTTTACAGTTATACTTTTAGATCCCAGATAGACCGACTACTTTTCCCTGTGCCAAAGGCAAATACTTTGTTTGCACCTTTTTTTTCTTCTCAGGTTGATTAATACTGCTAATGCAAAATGTTAGTAGTTTTTTTAAAAAAATATTACAGTGTAGATTTGAGTGATACTTTATTCTAAAAGTGGAGTTGATGATTGCACGTAATAAATTCATGAACTACTACATAAGTTTGTATTAAACAAGATTTTTTTTTTAATGAAATGTTAGTTGACTTGCACACAATGTGCTTTTTTTGACTATTCTAGTCCTTGGCCTTGGCCTCTGCTAGTCTTCATGTATTCCATAATTTAGAGGGGCAGTGAAGAATGAGTATGATCTCCTTGGGTAAGCAAGTAATGCTTAGAGCGCATCTGACCTAAGGCCTTCACCCTTGCTTTTCAGTACACTGAATGTAGTTTTAAAAGACTATGACACTTTGGCTTATGATGGAAAAATAAGGAAACAATTGAAATTGCCTAAAATATTTATACTCATGTTTATTGTATGTCACAGCCCAGTGATGTTCCTCTTTTGCAATTGTAGCGTAAGACAGGGTTCAGGAGGAGATTCGTTGAGACTGAAATAGGGAGACCCTGTTGTGTGAAGTAGAGGCATTTTCCTGCGGAGCACAGAAAGAGGGGTGCTTGCCACTTCCGGTCATCTCTTGCCACTACTCTTAGGCACAGGTGACTCACAGATCTGCTGCCGAGATCATTCCCTGACAGGAATTCAGAGGAACACTCCCAAGAAATGTGAAAGAGCTTACCACATTCTTGGCACACAACACTCAGTAAAAGTTTGCCTCTTTTGGAAGGGATGGCCCAGTTCTTGTTTAGGAAGTAATCAGGTGACACCGTACATCTTCAGCATGTAAAGTCACTATAACTCTAAACCTGTTATACTTGAACATCACTAAGGGAAGTAAAATACTATGAAGCTAGCAAAACATGTAAGGCCAAAGTTACTTTCATGCTAACAGCTTTAATAGTGCTTACTGATCTCGAATAATCTTTTGAAATGTGGAGTATGTGCTTAATTGTTTTAATACCATTTCAGCAAAATATTAAAAAAGATGAGCTTTTAAGGCATTAAAGATTGTATCTGCTAAGACACAAAAGTTACTTGGTACATTAAGAAAAGGTTGTTGGCTGGATGAAAATGTAACTGACTTGAATTCATTCAGAACCTTTCAGCCAGGAAGGTGTGTCCTTGCCCACCGCTCTGCCCCCTTCTCTGTGATTCTGGGTCTAGCTGTGGCGTTGTCTGGAACTGTAGTAGGCACACTTTCGATCTGACCCTGTTACTGTTTCGCCGCGACTGCTGTCCGCATCTTGCTGGTGGCCAATGCTAAGGAGGAACCCACGCTTCTCCCCCGATGTTCACCAGGCAGAGTGACTTATTAGTTAGTTCAGCACCTCTGCTTGGGTTTCGGTACTTCCATTGAGCACTGTTAAAAGGTACATGTGTATTAGGAACACTAGTTCTGAGGAGTTTGGGTACCTCTGTTTTAATATTTGTAGAATGTGCCAGTGAACTTTTTGTAACCGTTTTAGTAAAATTACTCATTTTAGGTTCAATATCAAGCTGACAGATCTACTGTGAGAATGAGATGACATACCTACTGTGAGAATAACAGATGATTGTTTATGTGGAGACTTTTATGTGAGTGGTGTTTATTAAGAAAAATATATGTACACATACATGCACCTGTTACATCTCTACTGCGGAGCTAATGTGAATTTTAAAATTTTAAATAGAATTGCAACCACAATCACTTCTAAAAGAACATTCACTTCTAGTGAGGTTTATAGAGCCAGTAAAAGAATAAGACAGATGAAAATGCAAAGGGTCGTCAGTTGGATTTTTTAATTTTAAAAATTTATAGTGCTACTTTGGAAAGAGAATTGTTTTTATTACTATGCTTTTTGAGATTGAAAAGTTGTGTAGTAGTATGGAGCATAGTAATTGCTACTTTTTAATTGCTGACAAACAGCTTTAAGTGCACTTTCTTTGATTACACTTCCATTTTTGTTAAACTTGAATTTTCTGAAGCCTCTTCTGTACCACTAAGCAAGTAAACCTGATTTACATCTTAAATATATTTCTATTTGTTACAAAACATACTTTCTAAAATAACTTAAATCCTTAAATGTAGGCTAGAAAACTGTTATGTGATAGAATCAGTCGCTTTTTTTCCCCCTTCCTGTATCTAATTGAGCACTAACAGATTTTACTACTTTATTGCCTTTATATTACTTATTCTTATTGATTGAATTCTCATTTACTTTGTTTTTGAAATTTAAAGTTATTTTCTTACTGTATTTATCATACCGTTTTAATAATCTGCTTTCTTTAAATGCAATAAATTGCAAATGGATTGCATATTCTTGATAATCAGTGACTTTCGTGTTTCATTATTTGTCATAAAGTTTTGGGTATAAAGTTCTCTTCAGTTCTTTCACTCACTCAATTTTAAGTACTGAACAATGGCATCAATCAGGGGCATAGGAACATGGATTAGTTCTCTTGAGTTTAAAAATAAATTGTAGTTTGTTCAGTCAAGAAAATTTCTGATACAATGAAGGTTAAGGTGGAAATATAGGATTCTAAGCTGATTTGGCTTAGCTCTTTTGTGTGAGTGTGTATGTGTATGTGTGTGTGTTCTTGGACCGAAGCCAATAGTGTTGGTTTGTGTGTGTGTGTACACACCTCACAGTGTAGATCTCTTCTCCGGGTCCTGGGTGGTGGGGGTGGGTGGGATGGGGTGTGTGCGCGTGAGCGAGCGCTCGCGTGCGCACGCGCATGTATGTGTGTGTGTGTGTGTGTGTGTGTGTGTGTGTGTGTGTGTGTGTGTGTGTGTTTGGACTGCAGCCAGTAGTGTGGATCTTCTCCCTGAGGACAGAGCATGTGTGTGGTGTGGAAGGGGGACAACACACACATGCTGTGTCCCAGGTCATCATACCTTCCAACCTTGGAGCCATCTCCCTGGCCCTGTATAATTTTGTTTTTAAAATTCCTTAAAATACTGGTTATATACCTGGCAGAAATATTGATTAAAGCTTAATTATGTCAGAAAAGCATCTTTAGCTTGTTAGAGAAAACTTATTTAGTGAACTGAAGAATTAAGCATTGCATATTACATCGTATTCTACAAACTCTCTAGAGTCATCAGATAGGTAGCTTGTGGAGTGCTTGATCTTGTTATGAGTGCATTTTAAGTTAAAAGGAAAATATGTGATTTTTCAAAGTGTTTTATACTTATATACATATATTTTTTCTTTTGGGGCTACACCCAGCGATGCACAGGGGTTACTCCTGGCTCTTGGCAGTGCTCAGGGGACCATGTGGGATGCTGGGAATCGAACTCGGGTCGGCCGTGTGCAAGGCAAATGCCCTACCCGCTGTGCTATTGCTCCAGCCCCCATTTTTTTCAATAAGATCACTATATTTAAAATTACATGGAAAAATGAGGCATTTTTATCTTTTGTTTAACAGTATAAAGGAACAAAATACCACAAATGATTAGAGAAGTTACAGTAACAACTATATAGAAAGTTTCATTGTTCAAATTTGGTTATGGTCAATATGGACGACTCTCAAAAAATTAGATATTGAATTCCCATTTGACCCAGCAATACCACTGCTGGGAATATATCCCAGAGAGGCAAAAAAGTACAATCGAAACAACATCTGCACATGTATGTTCATCGCAGCACTGTTTACAATAGCCAGAATCTGGAAAAAACCCGAATGCCCCAGAACGGATGACTGGTTGAGGAAACTTTGGTACATCTATACAATGGAATACTATGCAGCTGTTAGAAAAAAGGAGGTCAAGAATTTTGTAGTCAAGTGGATGGGCATGAAAAGTTTCATGCTGAGTGAAATGAGTCAGAAAGAGAGAGACAGACATAGAAAGATTGCACTCATCTATGGTATATAGAATAACAGAGTGGGAGACTAACACCCAAGAACTGTAGAAATAAGTACCAGGAGGTTGACTCCATGGCTTCGAGGCTGGCCTCACGTTCCGGGGAAAGGTCAACTCAGAGAAGCGATCACCAACTACATTGTAGTCGAAGGCCATGTGGGGGAAGGGAGTTGCGGGCTGAATGAGGGCTAGAGACTGAGCACAGCGGCCACTCAACACCTTTATTGCAAACCACAACAGCTAATTAGAGAGAGAGAACAGAAGGGAATGCCCTGCCACAGTGGCAGGGTGGGGTGGGGGGGAGATGGGATTGGGGAGGGTGGGAGGGACACTGGGTTTACGGGTGGTGGAGAATGGGCACTGGTGAAGGGATGGGTTCCCGAACTTTGTATGAGGGAAGTATAAGCACAAAAGTGTATAAATCTAACTGTACCCTCACGGTGATTCTCTAATTAAAAATAAATAAATTTAAAAAAAAAATTTGGTTATGGTCAACTTTAAAAAGCTTGTTTATAGTAGTGTTCACACCAGTCACATTTTTTAAATTTTTGGCTAAGATATGCTGCGATCTGAGTTACATAAAACATCTATTCCTATTTTTTAAAGTTAACCTAGCTCTAGCATGAGATCTGAGATCTCATTAATGTTTTCTGAGGGCATGAGTTTTTATTTTACACATTTAGAATTTTGTATCGCTTCAGATCATTGGCACTACCAAAATTCCATGGATGTTTTCATTCTAAACTCAGAGAGTAGTAGGAACAGCACCTTGGTGGCTATTTATTCCTATCCTAACGATGGTTTTACTTTTCATACGAGATCCTTGCCACTGTTACACCTCTGCCTTCTGAAAACGTTTTCTCAAAGGTAGCTTCGGCTTGAATAGCTACTTCATTACCCAACTTCAGAAGCATGGAGGAGTTTTAGGGGACACTGGTACTAAATACTAACTCCTTTTAATATAGTTGCTAAAGTAAAGCATGTATGTATAAGCAGTTCTGATCCTCCCTCAGAACTGACTTGATTTTCCACTTTCTAATTTTGTCAGGGGTGGATTTGGATTTCTACCATATAACAGGAATGGAGCTGAGTCTCCTGAGCTCAGCAGAAATCCTGCAGTGTGGGCTCTGTCCCCAGCCACCAAATCTGGGGCAAAGGATATCTCTTAAGTAGGTACCTGCCAAATGAAGAGTGGTACAGCTTTATTCCATTCCGTCACAATCTTCAAATCGGTTACTTTGTCCAGCTGGGAGGATGTAAGATGTGACAGATAGTCCCTGAATCTTCATTCCTGATTCTAAAATACGATTTTGAAATTATGTATTGTAAAGAATGACAAGCAGCACATAATATATTTAGTAAACCCAATTTATTTACACAATACATATTTTTTCCATGCATCTTACAGATTTGCACTCAGTGTAATAGCAAAAACAAAAACAAAAACAAAACAAAACAAAAACCGCAATCATTTTACTATTTGAAAAGGACATTGTATTTGTCGCTTGAATGAATTAACTACAGCCTAAGTCACGAAGGTCGATTCGAAACATCTAGGGATGATTTTAAAATATTGCACAGTCTATAGGTAAAGAGTCTGTAGTTTACACATGGGCTAAGCTAAAACTAGTCTTTTAGTGGGATAGTAGTGTACTTTTAGTCTTTACTGAATCTACAGAAACAAAAATAACTTAAATATATATCAAGGCTCAAGATTTGTAGGCAACAATTATAAAATAGTTTTTCATATTGACAACATTAAAATGTTGCCAGAACCGATGTGCACACCTGGGAGTGTTAATAGCTGGCAGACAGCAGTTCATGTTCATCCATCCCCTAGTGCAGAGATCAAGACGAAAGGCAAGCTTTCTTACAATACTCAACATTGCACCCAATTATAAAATGTCAAAATGTTTACATGATATAATTCTCCCCTAGAGCCAGAACTGCATGCCTTTTGTCAAACACATAATTGTTTCATTTAGATGGCAATACTGATTCATTTAATGGAAAAAGCAAAAAGTATTTTTCAAAACTCAAAATAAAATAAGCCTTAAGTTTTATTTTCGTATTTC
Organism: Sorex araneus; assembly: GCF_027595985.1. Classification (NCBI taxonomy): domain Eukaryota; kingdom Metazoa; phylum Chordata; class Mammalia; order Eulipotyphla; family Soricidae; genus Sorex; species Sorex araneus. Next base: position 201,528,094 of record NC_073306.1, read on the forward strand.
ATTTAAAAAAATGGAGCCAGGCCTAAATTAACTGGACTTTTCCATTTTAAAAATTAATTGTAACTACTCAGTAATAATTTTGTTTGGCCAAAATACCTATTATTAGAGCAGTATTATGTAAGTCAGTAAGATATTTTAGGGAAAAAAGAACCCATTATTATTATTACACCAGAATCTCATGTCACTTAAAATGTGGCATATCATGGTCTGATGAAGTAAAAATGGCGTTTTCAAAGTACTATCCATTAAAAGTAGTGTAGTATATTCTTGCTGAGATGCTAACATGTGGAATTTAAAAACTACAATGAAAAGAAAAAGCCAATTTTGTTTGCTGTGGAGCTATGCCTGAGGTGGTCAGGGCTTTTTCCCGAGTCTGTGCGCAGTGTGCCAGGGTTCAGACTGTGGTCGGCTGTGAGCAGGGGAGGCTCCTCTTAGTCCCCTGAATTCTTGCTCCAAAAAGCCAATTTTTACAGATAAATAATCTGTGGCACATTAAAGTAACATTCTAAGTATCAGATGTACATATGTCACTTTGGAAATAGGCCTCATCACCATTGAACGCTTTTGACATTTTGTAATTCCAATGACCTTGCGATATATCAGTATTTAAAAGAGTTCAAGTCAACTGATTCAATAACCTGGTATTTTATATTTTAGTAAACATGCTTTTATGAGAGTCTTTAAAGGATTTAATTTATGCATATGAACAACCAAATAATGTTATGCATATGGCATAAGGTGGTGAGATCTATTTTTAAAGTGTGGACAACAGAAAGCAAATTTAATGTTTCAGACTCAACTATCAGTGAATACACTACTATAATTACCAACATGAGGCTAATGCATGCAGGAATAATGACTAATGTCACCAACGGGGGCATCTGATCGACTATTCTACGGCTTTAAAGTTCATTTCAGGGTCCAAACTTGACCGTCTGGGTTCTATGGTCTTGAAAGTAGCACCCATATAGGAAGAAACCCCTATCACCAGGAAATTTAGGGCTGCAAATCCAGAGGCAAAAACCTGTGACCGGAATATTGGAACCAAAACTGCAGCCCATGACCAAGAGTTTGATGATTATGTGGAATTAAATAGTAGATTTGAAATAATGCTGCCCGATCACACAGCCGAGTTTCTAAAGTGATTATCTGACGGAAAATGTCACTGTTAGTTGTCCCTCAATGCGTCTCAACCTTAGGGAGAAGAGGTTCCAAGATTTTGTTCTTAGTAACTTAAAAGAAAGAATATCCAGTGTATGCAGGGAGAAGACCTACAGGTAAGACAGTAAAGCAAACAGCCTAAGTGCAGGGGCCTCAACCAACAATGTCTTCAAAGGCTCATGACTGTTCAAAAATCACGCTCCTAAGTTATATGCAGCACAGGCTCCGGCAACTCTAGCCTTCATTAAGCACTTAAACTTGATAACTATTGTAAGTACCTTCTACTGATCATCTTCCATTAAAGCAATCACATAGGAAGACTCTATTTTATAATGGAAGCTGGTGTTAAGTAAAACAGATCCTTTGTCTATACTGCTTTCACATTCACTGTTGTTGTTCAGATGTTTCTTGTGAATGCCAACTAATTTTCACTTTCTGTATAAGCAGCAAATTAGTAGTTTCAAGGGCCCAAAACACATTTACTATTACAGATACCCAAGTACATTTTTCCATTTTTATAAAGCATTACACATGATACAACAATAGGAAAAAGGCTAAACTAAAGGATGAGACGTAGAAATAGTGGGGCACACAACTCCCCGTTATCTATTGCTTAACAACTGAATATACCAGGTGGCCATACCTGAATTCACAAATGTGAAATATAGTCAGGACAGGGCTTGCTATGTCTGTACTGCATGACATACACTGTTGACTGATGCCACCAGTATAACATGACTACTGCAAGGATATGCCATATTTGGTGGCTGGATCCGAGGTAGTTTAGTTGTCCTAGAAAATAGGAAAGAATACTCATTGAAATATTTGATTTTAAGAGAAAAGTTATTTTTAAAAGTCAAGGTATTATATTTCATTCTATAGTTGTTATGTTATTATCCAGAATAATTAGTATTAAAATGTTAAGGTTTTATCAGATACGTGGGTAAATTCTAGAAATAGTGCAAGTATGTTTTTCAGAATCTCGGTTAATTTAAGGAATTTGACTTTTCAGTTTGTCTCGTATAACTAGTGAAATGAGAAAGATCTGAGCAAAATGAGGCAGCTACAGTTGCAAATCATAAGTGATATTTTTGTTCTGTTTTATCTTGGGGCCAGAGCTGGCGATGCTCAGGGATTAGTCTGGCTCTTCATTCGGGAATCGCTCCTGGTGGGCGTGAGACACCACCTGGGATGCTGGGGACTGAGCCTGGGTCGGCTGCATGCAAGGCAAGCGTCCTGCCCGCTGTGCTATCTCTGCAGCTCCATCCTTTAGTTCATTCCTATCAATATATTTTCTCTGGACTGAAGACCAGGGAACTCTCCCCCCGCCCCCATAGAGTGACCAGTTAATCTTGGGGACATGAAGGACCCTTATAATTTTATTTTTTATCTTACTGAGTCAGAGTCCCAGGGTAGATGGTCAGCTTGGTCACCAGTTTATCCTCATACAACAGTACCTAACTCACGTTACGTGAATGAAAGGAAAGGCGCCTGAAAGCGCCCTCAAAGGCAAAGTTCCACATCGCACTGAGAACTGGCCATACACACAATAATAAAGAATACCGAAGAGTATCAGTTATTTGATACACCGAGGAATAGGCTCTAATCAGATACAGAAGAAAGTTTTGCAATGATAAGAAAAGCAACACTTGCTGCCGCTGCTGAGATGTGACCCCGGGAGCCGCACGCACGGGTGGCTCCTCCGCAGCTGCACGAGCGAGAATCCAGACCCAGCTGAACCAAATTCAACATGGGCAGCTTCTTGCAGAATGTCTCCAGCCTGAGAACCAAGCCGCGACCCCATGCCCGCCCAGGAGGGGAAAGGTATTTCTCTCTCTCGCCTGTCCCTTCCCGGGGATGAAGGGCATGGGGACCGCCATATTATGACGACCACAGATGGGGTTTACAAGCTTGCAATGATCCAATATCCGGAAGAAATCTCCCTGGACTTAGTTGTTAAAGTACAGAAATCCAAAACCGAGTGGCCGCTACCGCGGCCTCGCGACCTCATTTCCCTTCACAACAGGTCTGACTCTAGTGGGGTGCTCCTAACAATAATGGTGAGGATTGTGTTGAAATATTGAATGTAACCAAAGTAAATAGAAAGTAAAGTGAAATTTATCAGTTACAAGGGGAGGCGCGGGGAGGGGGGGGCGAGATGGGAGGCGTACTGTGGTGTTTTTTTTTTTTTCGGTGGTGGGATATGGGCACTGGTGAAGGGATGGTTGTTTCAGCATTGTATGGCTAAGACTTAAGCCTGAAAGCATTGTAATTTTCCACATGGTGATTCAATAAAATAAAATTTAAAAAAATAAAAAAGAAAGAAAAGCAACACTTACCTGGAAAGTACCGCTCTGGAACTTTGGAAATGTAGAACAGGAAAGCAAGAAGAGCGATCACGTACATCACAACAACACGGGGTGCAAAGTCCTGAAAAGCAAAACACAACTGTTTTCCCGCAGAGCCTCCTACTGCAGCCCGAGTCCCCGATGTATGATGAATCTCATTCACAGGCTAGTCGGACTCCAAGTGGTTGAGTAGGACTGATTTTGTGGATGGTGTGCAATCACTGAAGCCTTGCTCCATACTGCACGAAGCAGGCCTCAAGCACGAGGCACGCAGACAGAAGAAGAACGCTGAAAGAGCTACAGCTTCATCATCTCCCCAGTCCGCAGAAACGCATACACAGTGGTCCTAACTCTAGGGAGAAACCTAATTTACCAGGAAACATTTAACAGTTACTGTGCCTTCCTAAATTAAATATGCTCAGACTAATCAAAAATATACCCAGGTTTCACAAATATTGCAGAACAGAAATCCACTCACACCTGGGCATTGCACTTCCGGGACTCTTCACCTTTGCTCCCCTCCCCATCTTTTAAACAAAATGACTCTTTGGAGGAGGTCTCAGGAAGTCCTTCTCTGCCTCCCTAATGGGATGATCTGGAATCATCTAAGATCCCCACCTTTGAGAACTCCTATTTTCCTAAGCCATATTTCTATACTTTATAACTTCTGAACATGGGAAAGTTCCCCATTTTTTGGGTCTGAATCTCCAAAATCTATTAGCTAGATGGGTCTGTCAAAATAAGCTGAAAAAGGGATGTTCGACTCTCCCAAACATTTCAATCAGATATTGTCAACAACCAGTTACTCCTTGTTGGTTAGAACGGAAACTAGAGTGGCAGTTATTTATTCTCTTTCTTATTTTTATGAGAATAAAGCTATCAGAAAAATGGTGTTTTCACAAACGGTCAGGAGCACTTAAGTTTCTTATCAGTACTCATACCTTTCTCCAAATTTCTCAACCTCCAGAAACCCTGATTTCCAAGTTGGCAAATGAGATCGTGTTACTCAATTCACTGTATTGTGGAACTAACTTCCTTCCTTCCTTCCTTCCTTCCTTCCTTCCTTCCTTCCTTCCTTCCTTCCTTCCTTCCTTCCTTCCTTCCTTCCTTCCTTCCTTCCTTCCTCCCTCCCTCCCTCCCTCTTCTTTTTCTTTCTTTCTTTCTTTCTTTCTTTCTTTCTTTCTTTCTTTCTTTCTTTCTTTCTTTCTCTCTCTCTCTCTCTCTCTCTCTCTCTCTCTCTCTCTTTCTTTCTTTCTTTCTTTCTTTCTTTCTTTCTTTCTTTCTTTCTTTCTTTCTTTCTTTCTTTCTTTCTTTTTCCACCATGTTCTCATCATCATTGTACAAGTACATGTGAACCTACTCTAAGTCCTCACTTTTTCTAAAAAAAAAAAAAAAAGCAAGATTTTCATTCCCTTTAGAGGCCTTTAAAGCAAGTGCATGTCATTTCTGCAAGACTTTGAGTAGAGTGGGGCATGTTTACTAATTACCAATTCTGAAGCTGGTCTAGGAATATAGCGCAGCGGCAGCACACTTGCCTTGCCTGTGTGAGCCTCTTGCTCTGATTCCCGGCACCCCCAAATGAAAATCTCTGGTTTCCTTCTCGATGCATACTGGGAAAAGCCTCGTTTGGGTGGAGCGGGAAGGGGGGCTGGGCCAGAGCCAGCAGTGCTCGGGTCTCACTCCTGGTGCAGCACCCAGGGCTCAGCCCTGGAGGCTGAGAGCAAACCCAGGCCGGTCGTGTGCAAAGCTAGCGCCCTACCTGCTGTGCCATTGCTCCGGCCCCAGAAAAGCATTTTTAGACAAATCTCTGAGAATGTGAGTTTTCAATTTTTCCGGATCACTGAGTTCTCACCAAAATTCTCCCCTAGGTGCAACCGTTCTACCATTACCCCAAATGCAAAGAGCCCTGTGTTGGTTTACTGTACTTCCCTTCTGTGACTGGAATATGCTTTTAGCTACAATACAGTCACTAGTTTAAAATAATCTCCAACTCTGACAAAACTGACACTCTCTCTACCTCTGTATCTTAAAGATTCTCAAACAATACATCTGAAAAATCCTCTTTCCGCCCCTCCTACTCCTCAAACAAAAAAACCCAGCTGTTCCTTCCTGTGCATTCAGGTTTTCAATAGCCTTATCCGCCCCGGCTGACAGAGTTGAAAACTTTAGAGTCCCCACAGATAAGGATGTGGGCATTTGTACAGAAAGGAAGATGAGAATCAAGGACGTATGAACTCACCATTCCCCAAGCATCACATCCTGGAGCCACTGCACTGAAATGATGGACCACTTGGCCAAGACCCACTGCTGGGGCCCCTGGACCTCTGGGCACCATCCATGGGGCTCTCCCTGCCTGGCCCAACCCCCAAACAACAAAAGACCAACTCCCTAGACGTGAGCCTTTACAGCTAATCCTATTACAAAGTGTGCTTATCTGCAGAGACATGAAAATTATGACACGGAGACGCAGTTCTGAGTAAGTTTGTGTATGCCTAAAACTGGACTTGTCTAAACTACTAAAATGAATAAAACCTAAGGGACAAAAAAAAAAAAAAAAAAAAAGCAGGGGCCGGAGCGATAGCACAGCAGGTAGGGCGTTTGCCTTGCATACGGCCGACCCGGGTTTGATCCCCGGCATCCCATATGGTCTCCCAAGCATCGCCAAGAGTTATTCCTGAGTGCAAAGCCAGGAGGAACCCCTGAGCATCGCTGGGTGTGACCCAAATAGCAAAAAAAAAAAAAAAAAAAAGGAAGCCCTCACAGGGTGTGTGTGTGTGTGTGTGTGTGTGTGTGTGTGTGTGTGTGTGTGTGTGTGTGTGTGTGTGTGTATGGTAGTGCAAACTACCCTCCACCTACCTGAACAATAGGAGCACCAATTCCTCCATTGAGCCAGACCCAGTGAAGCGTGGGGATCAGTCCGTAGCCCGAGACAGAGCAGAAGATGATGGACCGGAGCCGCTGCCACTGCTGCGTGAGGTAATTGGGATGAATCTGCGCGAAGAACACTGCCAGGATCATGGCCAGCACGGTGATCAAGTACACTTGCCGCCAGTACTGCAACCAAGCCAACACATGCGCACGGTCAGTCCCGGGGCAGGACGGGAGGGACCCCACGCAGCCCGAACTCCATGTACCGGGCGCGCTCACTTCTCACCAAGACTGCCTTTCCTCTTCCAAAGAAAAGCCCCCGGAGTCCCTACACAAGGTTCGTCTCAGGACGACGAGCCCTGCTCCCCAGGGAGAGGGCGAGGACAAGATCACACTCAACCCTGGACAGTCGGACGGGAAAAGCCGCACAGAGCTGCACGGCCCGACCCTCTCCGGGGAACACACAAAGCGAGGGCAGGCCTGGGATCACATGCTCGGGCACTAAGGGGCAGCACTGTCAGTACTTTAACTGGGTTATGAGCAGAACCTGCAGACACACAGAAGGGCCTGCGATCGACGTTACAGAAGTCATGGAAAAAAACACTCCACAGAAGGAGACAACCTCCAAGCCGGATCCTGAGAAACACACGGGACTCTGCGAGAAGCGGGAAAGGACGAGCATGTGTGTGCCACAGGGCAGGTCACGAGAGGCAGGCTGAGAGCCAGGGCAGACCGACATCAGGGTAGGCAGACAGAACTGGTCCCCCTGGTCCTGAGGTGACGGTGCTCTTTTCAGAATGATGGAGCTCAGGGCCGGAGCAAGAGCACAGCAGGGAGGGCGTGTGCCTTGCACGCGGCCGGCCCAGGTTCAATCCCCGGCATCCCCTATGGTCCCGGGAGCACTGCCAGGAGTAATTCCTGAGTGCAGAGCCAGGAGTAACCCCTGAGCATCGCTGGATGTGACCCAAGAAGAAAAAAAGTGGAGCACAGTTTATTATTTTTGTAATAAACCCATTTCCTGCACATGGGTTTACTACAAAAATAACCCTGACGTCAGCCTAGCAAAGAAAAAGGTAAAGCTGGTAGAGGAGACACTAGAATAGATTCAAGGAGAGAGTGGGGGGTCTCAGGGAAGACGGCTGTGAGCAGAAGACTGAGGAGACACCCCTGACATCAACTCCAGTCTGGGCTGACGGACGTGGGAAAGGCAACGAGAGGATTTGCGCAGCCTCAAAGGAAACTCAGCGACTTCAACATGACACAGATCAGGTGTGGGGGAGAAACGGGACAACGTGAAAGGATATTCATTTAAAAAGGTAAGTCGAAAAGGTTGGCAGAATATTTGGCCTCTAAGTGAGAAGTTGGAAAGTTGGTCCTAGCGGCCTGTCAGTCCGCAGCATCGTCTCCAAGGCGTTTCGTAAAGATCTCAACGATCTCAATGGCTTCATGCAAACTATACAGGTTGGGAAAGGTGAGCAGATATGTGTATAGTTCAGTGCTAAGAATCAACTCAGAGCCAGGGCAACTGAAAAAAAAATACATATCTATCTATCTAGTTACATGCCTATGCTCCCATGTAATTAGGCCTAAACAGCAAATGGCTCTATATAAGCTTTAATAATGCTCCTACACACTGAAACCCAAAATCTTACGTTCCTCTTTGGGACTTTGTGTGTGTGTGTGTGTGTGTGTGTGTGTGTGTGTGTGTATGTGTTTCCCTTTTCTGCCATTCCATACAGGAGCAGGACACAAAGAAGTTGTCCCTCTTCACATCACAGCAATTTCACTCAATCCCACAATCACGGCCACAAAAATCTATTAGTAGGAGAAAACATGGCAGTGAAACGGGAACCTCTCTGTTACTTTCATACTTCAGTTACGTTCAGGGTTTTCTGTGTTAATGGAGAGACGAAGGTCCTGCTTCAGAACTGCTAGACTGCAAACCATAATGCCGTAAGCAGAGAGAGAGTAAGAGGAAAATTATCTGCCATCGAGGCAGGGGGAGGAGAGGGATAGGGGTGGGTGGGGGAGGGATACCGGGGAAACTGGTGGTGGGAAATGTACACTTGTGGAGGGATGGGTATTCGATCACTGTATGACTGAAACTTACACATGAAAGCTTTATAACTGTAGCTCATGGTGATTCAATTAAAAAGGAAGAAGAACTGCTAGAACATGGGGCCTGAGTGATAGTTCAGCACGTAGGACACTGGCCTTGCAAGTGGCTGACCTGGGTTTGATTCTTGGCATCCCATAGGGTCTTCCTGAGCACCACCAGGAGTAATTCTGGAGGACAGAGCAGAGCCAGGAGTAACCCCTGAGCACTGCCAGTTGTGGTCCCCAGACAAAAACAAACACAAACAAAACCAAAAGGAAAAAAAAAAAAAAGAATTGCCAAAACATCTGAGGTATCCTGTACAGCTGCCAAATCTTAATAACCAAAACTCGGGAGACAGCTTGGAGCCGAGCACCTGCCCCACTGAGAGGGCGGCACGGGGCCGGCTGCAGGCCGCATGAACAAGGGCAGGATTAATGAGATGTGGACCGCTCCCAAGAGAGGCGCAATCTTAGCCCTAAAAACAGAGGAAACGAACACGGAACAGTTTAAAAAAGAATGGTGGGAGAGCAGAAGGGAAGAGGCGCAGCTGGCTTGCACTGAGCTAAGAGTCAGTCTGGTTTGTGGCCGGGACACAGGCAAGAGGGCACGGGTTCTAATCCACAGCATTTCTCTGCTGAAGACCATAAAAACTGATGCCAGTGTGTCAAAGACTGCTTCGGTGACAGCAAATACTGACTTTTGATCAAAAGAGCAGAACCAGACACTAAAACACCAGATGCCGCCAAATCTAAGACAAAGGAAAAGAAAGCATTTTCTAATGGAAGAATATGATGAATGCACTCACATGCAACCCTTTTTGGAAAACAACCGAGGGAGGGAAGCAGGGAGAGGGAAGTGGCCACCAGCTTCATAATTTTCTCATGCTGAGTTTAACACATGTCTACAGATGTCTAGACACAAAAATTAAAATACGAAGTATGCCTCTGAGAATACACAGCTATACAAATTTAACAGAAATAATTTAATATTGGCACTAATGTTCAGAAAATAATTAGGTACAATGGGAAACTAGTAAAATGAGTACCGAACTGATAACAAATATGAGATCACTAGCCCCCTTAGAAAACGGGTCTATGCCTACACAAGAAAATCCAAGATTAGAAGGTAGAATGTAAAATGGGTCAAGTTACTTACATCACTGCGTCTTAAGTTACTTACATTATTACAATAAAATGCATAAAACACTCCGGAAACATAGCAACCCAGTATTCCAATAGAAATTCCCGCATAATCTAGTGCCAGCCATCTTCGACAGGTTTTTTCTGATCGATGGCAGGAAAAGAGATGATAGCCAACAGAGCAAAGCATACAGACCTAGGGAAACACAACAGCGCTTAGTAAAGTGCAACAGGAAAAATTAAACTCACACATGATGTTCAAGAAGTGATTAATAATCCGGCTTCCCGGCTAAGCAGAGCTGGGTTTGGATTCTTACGAGTTGGTAAGACATGTCATTTCTAAACCTGCCTCTTTCCTCAGGAGAAAATGGGGACAACAGTCATAAAGCAATTAAAAATGACAGGTATTTTATTAGTAGAAAAGTTTTTACTGGGTTCTCAATGGTTGGCAACAGTATTAATGCTAAACTCAGGCTTTAAGGCTTACATTGTGACACGCTGTCACCCCTCATGAAGTTTGAATATCCTTCACCTCTGTCCACAGGTCCCATCCCATCCACTTCTTCCCTCCTAACAAACATGGTCCAGGAGCAGCACAGTATCGAGAAAGCTGCACGGTATATATTTAAAAAGTCTATTGTGAGGGGGCTGGAGCAATACCACAGCGGGTAGGGCGTTTGCCTTGCACGCCGCCGACCCAGGTTCGATTCCCAGCATCCCATATGGTCCCCTGAGCATTGCCAGGAGTTAATTCCTGAGTGCATGAGCCAGGAGTAACCCTTGTGCAACGCCGGGTGTGACCCAAAAAGCAAAAAAAAAAAAAAAAAAAATCTATTGTGAGGCTGGAGCGACAGTACAGCAGGGAGGGTGACTGCTGTACTACCCCTTGCACACGGCCGACCTGGGTTCAATCCCTGCATCCATTATGGTCCCCTAAGCACCGCCAGAGTAATTCCTGAGTGCAGAGTCAGGAGTAAGCCCTGAGCATCGCTGGGTGTGACCCAAAAAGAAAAAAAAAATCTATTGTAGAGAGATTTACAATGAAGCTTATTTTGATTCATAAATGAATTTCCCCTGGGGGCCACGGAGTACCGGTGACATGGCCCCCTGCATTCGGCTGACCCCAGCTTGATTCCCAGCACGGCACATGGTCTCCTGAGCACCAAGCCAGGAGTAAGCCCTGCGCACAGTCTGGTGTGGCCCCAGACCAAAAAACAAAAGTATTTACCACAGAAGTACAATCGGTTATTTTGGGGATGGGGTCTGGGGAAAGGGGACTTGGACGACGCTTGGTGATGCTCAGGGGCTGGTCCCGGCTCCGTGTGCAGGAACTGTGCCAGGGAGCAAATGGCATGGGCCAACTGCAAGGCCAGTGTCCTGAGCACTATCTCTATGGTCCAATATCTGTTGTTAAAAAATGAAAAACAAAAGATGAACTGTATGATATAGAGATAAATTGGCCTCTTCCACTCCATCCCATCCCTAGAGGCCATAATGTATATCCTTTCTGGTATTTCCAAAAAATATATCCAACACCAGTGATACAGACCACACACACACACACACACACACACACACACACACACACACACACACACACACACACACACACACACACGACTTTAATATCTATTAGATTTCACTGTAGGATTTATTTTTAAGTTCTAAGTTAAACACGGCTTTGCTGTATTCAGGGAAAAAAAAAACCCAACTAATTATGACCTGTGCTGACTTTCGGTAAGTGCTAAGCTGAGAGCAGCCCCGGCAGACGTGATCATCGGCTCTGAGCGGGGTGGGGCTCTCCGGCGGGAACCCCCAGACCTTCTACCGCATTACGGCGGGGGCAGGTACTGAAGGACCAGCCGGTGCTGGGAGGAGCAGGCTGACGTCACTACTTCTCAGAGATACTGTTTCTGAAACAAGCGAGCAATGGGGATGGGCAAAGTCCAGTGGGACAAGTCAACACAGAACACAAAGAGAAAGCAGAGAAGGGGGGGTAGTGACGGGGGTCTGTGTCCTCCCTGCGTGCATGGTGGGAGGAACGCGGCTACCCAGGGTCTCGCCTGAGCAGAAGCGGGAGAGAGTGATCCGGCATCCACCAGGGACCTAAGTACAAAAAAGTACACACAGAGGGTGGGGGAATCCCTCCAGAAAAACAGCATCCTGAGAAATACAGCACTAAGGAATGTCAACTTACAAAGCTTATGCCCCCTTAGCTTTCACAGTTGTGATACTTCCTACATGCCTTCCCGTCGGTGTTCTGAGCCAGGTACGATGCAAGCGGAGACACTAAACTGAAGGACACAATAACAGGAGCAGCCGCTGGCAGCAAGGACAAGCACCCTCAACTAAGCCAGCGACAGGGGAGGTGGAGAAAATGGGACAAACAAGGAATACCAAGTGGATCAACCTGACAAATACTTTTGCAAGCCACCATTAAGGCAGAAAATTGTTTGTCTATTCTATAATATGGCCATTAATCAAATCCAGCTGCTGCCCAGAGCCTTAACCTCAAGAGTCGATGTTCTTCGCTGAAATCCCACTTTCCCATCCGTGGCTGCAAATCCCCGCTGGTCTGCAGCTTTGGCTACTGAGCTCCAAGTCAGTGTGTACTGGCCATATTTACCACGATTTAACCATTGGTTATTGTTTTCTCAGCGTATCCCTGAAATAAAACACAGCAGACCCAGAGACCTTCTGGACATTCTGTCTCAGTGACACGGTTTGAAAGAAGTTCACTGGTGCCATCAGTGACAAAAGCCAGAGGCAGAGATGACGCAGCCGGGACGTGGACAGACAGGCTCGGGGGATCTGTACAGAGCTACACGCCTCAAGGCCTTTTATTTATTTGCTTTTGGGGGCACACCCAGCAGTGCGCAGGGCTAGCTCCTGCCTCTGTGCGCAGGGCGAGGCAAGACGAGCACCCCACCTGCGGGACCATTGCTCTGGCCCTTCTAGGGGAACTTTTACCCAGTGTCCATTCCTCTGGGAAGTGGAATTTCAAATGACTTTTACTTTCTTCCACAAACTGCCTTGTTCGCTTGTATTTCTACAGACTATACCTTAGAGAAATAATAAGAGAATGAGAAAATGAACTTTGTGGTGAAAAGGGTAAGAGAGGAGATAAAAGCCCACAGCATCAAGAGGAAGTAAAACAGATTCTGCATAAATAGAGAACCCTTAAATTTTGTTTCGGTTTGGGGGCGACACCTGTCAGGGCTCAGGGCTCCTGGCTCTGTGCTCAGGGGAACGGTATGTGGTGCGAGGGGTGGAACCAAGGTTCATTGCCAGCCATGCCGATGGCCTACCCGCCGTACTATCTCTCCAGCCATTTTTGAAAAGAACACTACATACAACCCTTATTTTCAAAAGGGCCAACCCAACAGTGACTATGTCCTGTTTAAAAAGAATGTATCATTGCTAAGAGTTCCTTTAAAGGCTGGAGGGCCAGAATGATAGTACAATGGGTAGGGCGCTTGCCCTCATACGGTTCCCTTCAGCCCCGCCAGGGTTCTTCCTGAGTTCAGAGCCAGGAGCAAGGCCCTGAGAGCTTTACTCCTGAGGCTCCAAACCTGCTCCCCCAAGCCTGCTCCCCCCAAAAAAAGCTTAGTATCTAGAAAAAAAAAAAGGTTTCCATTTTTAAAGTTTCCTTCTGTTGAAAATCTCCCTCCATCAAAAGTACTAAGCCAAGACTGCAGGCTCCCGCCTGCTTTCCCGGTCCTAGAGAAGCTTTCTAGTTTTCCTTTCTCCACCTCCTAGGGCTCAATGCCAGATTAGCATCTGTGAGCTCCCCAAGTGCCGAGTGTCTCTTGCTTCTGGGCCTTTCCACAGACTAACCATCCTCCTTGAGTGCTCCTCTTGCCCTCCTCCCCGGTGATGTGCTCTGTGGGGCAGCGGGTCTTCGCAGTGCTGTGCTCCAGAGGGCGGGCACGCTTAGGGTCTGGACATGGATACCAGGGCACTGTAGCACTGTTGTCCCATTGTTCATCGATTTGCTTGAGCGGGCACCAGTAACGTCTCCATTGTGAGACTTGTTGTTACTGTTTTTGGTATATTAAATACGCCCCGGGTAGCTTGCCAGGCTCTGCCGTGCGGGTGGGATGCTCTTGGTAGCTTGCTGGGCTCTCCGAGAGGGATGGAGGAATCAAACCTGGGTCGGCTGTGTGCAAGGCAAACACCCTACCCGCTGTGCTATCGCTCCAGTCCGATACCAGGGCACTGAAAAATATTTGCTGGAGAGAGAACTGAGGAGCTAAATCTAGGATGAAGTTGTTCGCGGGGTCTTCTCTAAGAAAGACCTCTGGGAAAATGCAAACCGCCTAGAAAGTTCCAAGCATATGAAATGGGTAGAAAGTGAGAAAGAAAGAATGCTGTTTAAAGAAAAAAAAAGAAAGCAAGCTAAACACATTAAGATGTATGTGGGCTACTATGCTGCTCTGCTAACTCAAGGAAATTTGGAGATTTCCTATGAACAAATTTGTAGTAAGTATAAAAATAAAAATAACAAATGGAATTTTTAAATAGGAAGATTCGACTGGAGTACTAATAGGTGGGTTGGGTGTTTGTCCTGGATGTGGCCAACCCAGGTTTGATTCCCGGCACCCCTTCTGGTTCCTGGAACACGGCCAGCAGTCAGCCCTGGGCACTGCTGGGTGCGGCCCAAAAACCGTAAGAAAAATTTGCTCCAACTTCACATTAGGTAAAGTTGTATGTCCCAGGAAGATCACTACACTAGCAGAAAAGCGGGCAGATTTTACTGTCCTGCTAACCTGGGCAAGTTCCTGTCACACTCTGGTTGTGTCTTCATTGGCTATCAAATATCATAATTTTAGTTTTTCAATATAAAATTAATATAAAAATTAATAATAGCCCCTGCATTAATACTAGCTTTGGCTAGGTACAAAAGGGATAAAGACAGGTCTGAGTATAAAGAACAATAAGGTTTCTCAAATTGGGTAATATTCATCTAATAGTAAAGTTTAAACCAGTTTCTATGTGTTAATGATATTAAGAGCATCTCAGTCGATGATACGACACACCAAAAAATTAAATTTTAAGGAAATGAATTCATTTCCATTTAAACATCCACAGCTGGACTCCTGTGTCCCATATGGTCCCCTGACTGCCATCAGAAGTAATCCCTGAGTATAGAACTAGGAATAATCTCAGAGTATAGAACTAGGAGTAAGCCCTGAGTATAGAACCAGGAGTAAGCCCTGAGTATAGAACCAGGAGTAAGCCCTGAGCACAATCAGGGGTGTGGACTCCCCACCCCACAATAAACAAATTAAAAAAAAATTGATGTTTAGGCATCAATTTGGTACACAACTTAAGCCTGAGAAAAAGTATACTTGAAAAGATACCTAGGATCTGAGAGCTGCGATGTATCTGGGTGGTGCAGCATTCGCCCTGCATGTACGAGGCACTGGGTTCAAACCCCAGAGGCACAAAACATACAAACAAAAAATACTTACAAAATAATTTTCTAATTTATCATTAGAAGCAGAGTACAAGAATATACTAATAAGAATATCCCTCAAAGAAATGTGAAATATTATTCCAGAATTAGAATTAGAAAAAGAAGGGGGATATTCTAGTAAGATTTTTAGTCACTCAGCTTTAAATTTTGAACAAAACAAAGGCCTGATACTGATGATAGGTAAAGAAAGCAACACTGTGCAGCTGACTTCCAGACTTCATCTCTTAGACTACAACAGATTAAATGCAGAGAGTACTGGCCTGTGTTCATCAGAGGAAAGAGCATTTCGTTTTCTTTTTTCTTTTCGGGTCACACCCAGTGATGCTCAGGGGCTACTCCTGGCTCTGCACTCAGGAATTACTCCTGGTGGTGCTTGAGGGACCATATGGGGTGCCGGGGATTGAACCTCGGTCAGCCGTGTACAAGGCAAACACCCTCCCCACTGTACTATTGATCCTGCCCCTTCTTTTCATTTTTATGGGTATTTTCTGCATCCTTTTGGAATTTTTCAAATTAGCAGCAGGAGTAAAATCTATATTTGTTTTCATCTTTAAGAGCAACTGCTTGTAAAACTATAAATGCAACCTTTAAAGGCGCTTTGCATCCTTGAAGAAAAATGAAAAAGTGAAAGCTCAATGCAACTAACAAAAGATGTAGCAGGGAAGAGAAATGGAAAGTATTTGAAACAGGCAAGTGTAAAAGGGCCAAGGACTTCACCCACCAATAAAACTAGAAAAATTCTATTTTTCTAATATTTTTTTCTAAAGGTGAAATATTAGAAATCTTTTAAAATAGGTTTTAAAAAGACACGAATGACTTACTTCAACCAGATAGTAGAGTATGAGAGATTGTAATCCTTGTTCTATTCCTATTTTTATCTTAAAGCAGAGATACTTAAAAAGCAACAGAAAAGGCAAGAAAATGCCTCAATTTTTAAAACGTATTGGGTCTCAAATTTTATTCAAGTAATAACATCCAAATATAGTTTTACAAAATACTCTTGGTGCTTGTATTATGCAAGTGAACAAGTAAATGGACTCAGGGGCTCTTTAAAGCCTGTGGCGAGTATGCCAAACCATGTGCCCACGTCTGCCTCCATGCAACCCTCTCTACCAGTCACTCACCTGGAAGCAGAAAAGACAAATGGAACAAATCACAAAATCTTCTCTGGATGCACTTGCCGACGGTAACACAGAGGTCATGTCATAGATGCCCAGGGTGAAGAAGAGGAAGAAGCCCAGCAAATGGCTCCAGATGTTAACCGTCTCATTGGACAGAATAAACAAACTGTAAAGCAAACAAACAAACACGCGACTCAGACTCACACCGTCTTCTCCTCTGTCAGCAGGCTCATGGACGCCCGCCCTTGCTGCTCCAGAGGTGAAATATCACTTAGTTAAGTTAATCCCAATTTTCTCCCATTACCAATTCTGAGGTCCCTTAGTATATATATATGTATATATATATATATATATATATATACACACATTTTTTAAATTTTTTTGTTATCTTACACCTTTTACCATACTTACCATTTCCTTCTGCATATTAGACTTGTTTACGTCAAGGGCCGAAGAGATAGTGCAGTGGGGAAGGTGTTCGCTTTGCACATGACTGACACACTTACATTTCTAGCATCTCACATAGTCCCCCAAACACTGCCAGGAGTGATTCCTGAGCACAGAGCTTTGGGCACTGCTAGATGTGGCCCCAATATGTAGCCCCCCCCAATCATCAGCACAATCATCATCATCATCATCATCATCATCATCATCATCATGTTGTTTATGTATGAATTCCATCTCTTCCTCTAGCCTTTAAGGAGCAGTCACCTTATGTCCCTACTGTACCAAGTACAATCCCTTGCCCAGATTAGATATTAACTGTCTGCATAAAGACAATGTGTGTATAGGAATTGAAAGTTAGCTAGCACACTTTGATGTTCAATAATAATAGGTACCTGAAAGCTCGCTAAACCTAACATTAGGCGCAGACTTGAAATACCTTTTTATTAATTAGTGAGTGTAAATGCAAAGTTATATGAACTTAAAAGCAGTGGAAGAAATACAAATCACTCTATGGGAAAAGGCCTTGAAGATAGGATGCTGAACCTTTACTGTGGCTATTTTGAACCCAACTAGCTTCAAAGGAGACATTAATTTAGTGTCAGGAGCACTTAACAGTAGTCTCATTATCAGTACTATCTGCTCTTTCCAAATGCCTGGAATAACTGGTTTCTGCTTTAATCTCGGCCACACAGGTTGGGGAAAGGTGTATTCTCCCGACAAGTCCAGAGCTCTGTGATCCCGAACGCGTCACCTGACCTCTCTGGCTTCTGCTCTTAGATCTGTAAAACAAGTGAGTCAGATCAGATGCTGCTCCAGGTCACTTCCGGCTCCTTAGTTTTGCAGCCATGGCTCAGGCTCATCCGATTCTGAAACTAATTAAATAATTTATCATAATGACTTAAGGTTAAATGTCTCCTGCAAACTCTAACTTCGTGTGTGTGTAAACTAGAATCTCTGACCTCTGCTGTTCCAGAATGCTTTTCAGAAAATAAATATAAAACTCTGAGCTACTGAATTTCATCTCATCTCCATGGCTCTCCTTTTCCCGTACCATAAGCACAATAGAGTCTCACACTATCCAATGATCATCAAGAGTAAAGTTTATTTGCTATTATTTGAGTTAGAGAATTAGTGAATTTCTGGCCTATTCCGTACAAGTATCAAGGACTTGTATGTGGGCAGGAGAAAATGGTGTAGGAATAAGAGAAATCTAAAGACTAATCTACAAGACTACTTGGGTAAATGCTATAGTCTGTCAGCTGCTGCCAACTTTTGTATAACTGGATTGATTAACTCAACAGAGAGGCACAATCTTGCCACTGTCCTGACACTTTGCAGTTGTGACAGAATGGTTGTGACATGTAAACCTCTCTTTATATCCAAAGTCTGTCCTGATTGCTTGTGACAGCTCAAAAGAGAGGGGCAGAGGTGGAACCTGGAACTAGCTAGAAGCTGGTCGAAGGGCACTAAAGAGAGTATCTGCAGTAGAGGATTTACTGGAATTGTGTAAAAAGTTATGCACATACTCTGTTCAACTTTGAAGTCGTTATCAATTACATATACATTGTTTTTATCTGTATCACTTTCTGAATATTTTTTAAAAACCGGAAAACGGGACAAGAACTCTCCAACTGTTTGTATCAGGTGCTACAGCAAGTAAAATGTCAGATCTGGATACTGAATGTTTTTTACTCAACTGCCTAAGATTCAAAGCAATACATACAAGAATGCAGAAGACCACTGCTTCTACGGCTGTGACATCTTTAGTGCAATTCAATAACTGCTCTACTTCGCAGATGTCCACATGCACACGCAGAACTCAGTTCTGAATTACTGTATATTTATTTATATACTGGAGCCCCTGGGGAGGAAAAGTTACTAGGATTCAATTCGTGAAATTCTCCCCACCGCCCCTTGAAGCCAAGCAGGGATGAACTGTAATATTTATTTTCTTGTTACTGAGCATCATAGAGCAATTCTTTTTGAGGGGTGGGGGGTGGATTAAACCCCAAATGACACACACACCCTAGGACGCAAGACAAGAATACTCCACCGCTGAGCTACTACCCAGCCCCGACCTAAGGTAAGTAAGGCTAGTGGGCGCAGGAAGGAGATCGTTCTGACCAGATCAAGGATGGCCGTGTGGCTGCTGCGGGCAGTTGGACAGCCCACATTCCAGCACTGGGGCTGGCTCCCACGAGTGACCTGGATCTTAACTCTGTCACAGCCAGCGCCTATATTTAAGCACACGAGGTGGTTTCGTAACACAAAGCTGTCCTAGGATCTCGCACACTCTTCTGGACAGTTTGGCTCTTTCTTTTTCCCTCCTTTGCCCCCGCACTCCCTTTCTTTTTTCTTTTCTCTCTCCCAGGCCTTTCGGGAACCCCAGCGTGGCCGTTCCAGGTCCTCTTGGCCTGTGCTTTCCCAGCCAGGCCCTTCCCACAAAGGTTATTGTGTAACCGAGGAGTCAGAGCAGTAATCAGTGCACCCTCTCTTTAACGTATGACACCCAGGCCAGACTTTTGCAACTTCCTGCGAACAAGGGCTGCGGGGTCTGCTGCGGTGCAGGTGACCTGGTGGAGAATCTGGGCACGCGACGGGGTGCCCAGTCCCTGCGGGGGGGACATGAGTCTGGGGCGCGCACACCCCCGCCCACGAGAGAACCTGTTTGCCACTATACAGGCATCGGTTTGGCCCCCAGCAGCTGGCTTCCTGGGGGGGGGGGGAAGCAGCCAAGCTCGGCCACAGACGAGGCTGGTGGTGGTGGTGGTGTGTGTGTGTGTGTGTGTGTTGGGGGGGGGTGACGGCTGCGGTCCGGAGCGTGTCACCTGGGGTCGATTCGACTTTGTCACCCCAACAAGCAGCAAACGGAGCACAGGAGAGCGCCGGGCGCCAGCTCGCCCTGCGGACCGCGGCTGCGATCGGCGGCGGGGCAGGGAGGGATGGAGAGAGGGAGCAGAGAGGGATGGATGAGGACCACGGGGCAGGAGGAGGTGATGGACACGGAGGGAGGGAAGCGGCGGCGACCAGACAAAAAGGGCGCGGGGGGTGGGGGGAGGAGGGGGGCGGAACCACCAGACGGTACCTTTTGATGCACAGTCGCGAGGGCAGGTAGGCCCGGTAGCCGTCGGTGATGTACGGGTTGTCCTTGAGGGACACGGGGATCTGCTCGTAGGTGTAGAGGCGGATGCCGCGAGGCACCAGCACCGGCCAGTACTGGTAGCTGCCCAGCTCGATGTAGTGAGCGCTCTTGAGCAGCTTCTGATGCATCCTCGCGCGCCGCCACGGCTCCCGGGGCCCCGCCTCCCCGGGGAGGGGGCTCCGCCGCCGCCGCCGCCGCCGCCGCCCCCGCCCCCGCCCCGGAGCCCCGGAGCCCGCACAAGCCCGGCGAGATGGCACCGGCCCGCCGCTGCCCAGGCCGGGCTGAGCGCACACACCCGCCCGCGCCGTCCGCGCCGCGGCTCCCGTGACGTCAGCACGCCGCGGCGGGCCACGCCCCAGAGGCGGGCCACGCCCCGGGGTGTGTGTGCTGGCTGAGGCCACGCCTCTTGGGCGGGCATTGTTCAGGGATACGCCTCCTAGGCGTGCGCGGGGAGAGGCCACGCCTCCATGGTGGGGCGGGCACTGGGAGGGGCCACGCCCCTGGGTGTGGCTCCGGGCGGGGCTACCCTCCTGGGGGCGGGAGCTGGACTAGGACACGCCCCCTGGGCCGGCGCTGGGCTGGCACTGGATGAGGGCATGACCCTGAGCGTGAGCCTGGCGGAGCTACGTCCCCGCCGGGCTCTGGGGAGACCACGCCCCCAAGGCGGGCCCGGGGCGGAGCCGCGAGGCCCGGGCAAGGCGGGGCGGGGCTGGGCGACGCGCACGTGGGCCGAGGGGCGGGACGCTGTCCCTTGGCTGCCGAGTCTCCCTGTGGCTGTCACCGTCCCTTCGAGGGGCTTGAAATGCGGTCGGGACGGGTTTGGAAAGGTCGAGAATAAAGAGGGTAAAACAACGACCCTAGCCGACCCTTCCGGGGTCGTGATGCTCGGCGGCTCGCACTGGGGGGTGCGCCGCGGTGAGTAGAAGTTGCTGCAAGAACAGGGACCAAAGGGTGTGTGCATGTGCAGTGAAGATGCACAAAGCCCAGAAACCAGAGTTTGTGCGCGCGTCACAGCAGAATCACGCTCGAGATAAATAAAGGCCGCAGAGTAAATAAATGAGGCGGGTAGACACTTGCTGGTCCGCGGGCCACCCGGGTTCGAGCCTCGCCATCCCATCTAGTCCCCCGAGCCCTCCAGAACTGACTCTGAGTGCAGAGCCAGGACTAAGCTCTGAGCACCGCCGGGTGTGGCCCAAAAGCAAAACAAAAACTCCAAAACCCCAAACAAACATACCAAGGACACTAAAAATAACCTCCCAATGTCTGTGCTTGAAAAAAAACATTCCCATATAATTTTACGTGTTAAAGAAAGCATATCGGAAGTGAGAAAACATCTGGACTTGATAGAATAATACGAGACTGGGGGGGGGTGCAGATATTGTGACTATCCATAAACTTCTAGTTTTATTTCTGGCTGAATTGCAATGCAAATGCGTATAGTGGTGACGTATGCAGAACCCTTTGCTCGGTAATTGGCATACAGTTACAACACGTGATCCGGACTACCTCCCGGTCATGGTAGCAGTAGTTGATGGCAATGGTTTACATCTCTGGTCATGCTACCTGGGTTTGAATTCTTTTTTCAGCTGACTTTTTCAGCTTTTTTCAGCTTTTGAAGCTGTGTGTTTATGTCTGCACCAAGACCTAACTACTGTGGTTTGGGTTTGTTTTATTTTTTGACTGTATGTTTTGGGGCGATTCCCAGCAGTGCTCATGGCTTACTCCTGGCTCTGTGCTCAGGAATCACTCTTGGCAGTTCTCTGGGCACCTCATGGGATGTAGGGATCAACTCGGGTCTGCAGTGTGCCAAAGTGCCTTACCCACTGTACCATGTAGCTCTGGCCCCACGGCGGCTTAATTACTTTATGTCTCGATTTTTCTGTTGGCAAAATAGGGATTATAATATAAATTAGATGTGTGAATCAGTATCAGGCTTACACTTTAGCACCTGATAAATGCTAACTTGCTATTAAAAGATCTATATTATTGGAGAAATCACATTAACAAATAAAACTGGAAAAAATGAGATATATCCTAAATTGACTTAAGTGTCATGTCAAGGAATTGAAACTTTGTCTCTAAGTTATGGGTGTAAAACAGATAGATAGCAGTCTACCGATCGCCCTGTGCATTAGCTCTGTTGAAGGCTATGTGTATGTATCTTTCGAGTGGAGGAGGGTCATGTGTGTGCATGTGAAATGCCACGCCACAGAATACTTCGGCTTACTTCTGCTGTGGTGTTTTGCTTTTGGAGCCACACTCTGCTGTGCTCCCTCTTGGCTCTGTGATCAGAAATCACTTCTGGCAGTGATCAGGGCACTGTATGCAGTGCCAGGGACCGGCCCTGGGTCAGCGGCATGCAGAGTAAGTGCTTTACCTTCTTTATTGTCTCCAGCCCCCACTGGCACCATCTGGGAGGCGCCTCGTACCTGTTCCTTCGGGTACCAATAAAAGAACCTTATTCCTCATTCATTGAGGAAAAAGTGTCCATGAATTTCCCCACTCAGACGGCCATCCAAAAGCAAATGGAAACTGCATTTGAACGTAGCCAAGAAGCTGAGTAGTGTTCTCTCACTTGCGGGTGATATGAAGACACATAGGGAGCAACCAATGACAGAACTGAACTTACCTTGGTGAGGGGTCCACCAGGGTTCGACCCCCAGCAACCCAGGTGGTCCCCCAAGCACTGGTTCCTGAACGCAGAACAGGGAGTAACCTCTCAGCACTGCCTGGTGTGACCTGAACCTAGTTATAGGAAGCAGGAAAAGTATCTTAATAATCATCTGGTCTCTGATTTAAACTTATAAAATACAAAAAATAATTTGTTTTGTTTTGTTTGTGTTTTTGGGTTCCACCCGGCTGTGTTCAGGGCTTACTCCTGACTTTGTGCTAGGAGTTACTCCTGGCAGTGCTCAAGGGATCATCATTTGCTGTACAAAATTTAAGAAACTATAATCAATAGCGCAAGAAGTTGACATACATTTGCATCTTGGGGCAGTTTTGGGTACTGTAGGGAGTGCCTGTCAGAATAAAAATATAAATGCAGTTATATTTATCAGGAATTTAAAGGTCCTACCTTGCAACGTGATTGGCTATTCATCGGTGCTATCTAGGCCAGTCAGGAAATAGGCTTCATCTATGGCATAAAACCGGAAAAATCAAGGCTGATTTCACTCTCTAGAGAACTCTGTTGAAGTAGAGCCGACATCAGCGTACTGTCTTCATTAGTCAAAGGCCAGCTTGCTGGCTGATGCCTTGGTGATGTGGCCCGTTAGGAACTGGTGGAGAATAGCTTCCAAGGTGAGCGGGTCACTGCGTGCAGTGGAACCCCGAGGAAATGGAACATGGATTAGCTTGCAAAGAAGTGCGGGAGACTGTGAGAAGTTCCCAGCATCGAGTGTTCACAGGGACGAGCAAATGAGGAACTAGAAGAGGAGGAGGTGGGAGCCAGAGGGAGAAAAGGGAGCAGGAGCTGCCTGTCTTCTGGGGGATCCACAGGCTCGCCTGAGCCCAGGACCCCGGGACCCTGGGTGCCACTATTATCAGGGGCAGGGTGAGCACAGCGCCACCAGCTGGCCATCCTGCACATTGCAGGGCCACTGGGGAGGTGGGGCTTTTTTTTTCTTTTTTAAGTTTTTCTTTAATGCCTTCAAAAACGGAAACATTTTTATCAATCTGGAATGGTTCCTATGACCATCAGAATGGCCGAGATATTGTGACTATCCATCCTCTATCGTCTTTTCTATTTAGCTAAATTAAAAAAAATTTTTTTTTGATTTTAGGGCAAAAGTATATAGGACCTATCTATATAGAAAACACAAGAAAATTGTGTTTTCTATTTCTATCCTGCAAGCAATCGGTCACTCATTGGTCACTTATTTAGGCAGAGTGCTCAGCGCGCGGCCAGCGCACAGGAGCTGGAAAGAATTTGTCTGTTACTGTGCAGCAACGCAGGAGTCCTGCAGGTGTCGCTCTTCTCCAGCAGATGGTCACCCGTCAGCCCTGCCCGCTCACCGGGATAAGGCTGAGTGCTGGGAACCTTTGTTTTAAATGCTGTGAAAAACATATTCTTTGTATCTGAGCTAAACTTCCTATATGAATCAACCTGCCCCTCAGGAAGTTCGATTAAAAGCATTTATTAAAAGCAGAAAACTTGGCTCACAACCATGTTTGACTTGGCAATTTAACCTTTATCTTGAACCTAAAGGAATGAATGTCATTGATGATCCCATTTCTCTCAAGAAATCTGAAACAGTTTTGTTGTTGTTGTTGTTGTTTGTGTTTGTGGTTTTGGGCCACACCCGGAAGTGCTCAGGGCTTACTCCTGATTCTGTGCTCAGTATCACTCCTGGCTGGACTCAGGGGAACTGTGGTGCTGGGGATGGTAGCTGGGTCTGCCGCGTGTCACTCGTGCTAGAAACTTCAGCTGGGGGCTTAGATGAAGAGCTCTCCACTCCCCTGCACTTTATTTTTAAAATGCCACCTCTAGTTCATTTCTGATTTGTCTTCCCTCTTCAGCGGTGGTAGGGACACTATTTCAGCTTATGGGAATGATTTTTTTTGGGTGAAATAGCACTGTAGCACTGTTGTCCCGTTGTTCTCGATTTGCTTGAGCGGGCACCAGTAACCATTGTGAGACTTGTTACTGTTTTTGGCACATCGAATACGCCACGGGTAGCTTGCCAGGCTCTGCCGTGCGGACGGGATACTCTCGGTAGTTTGCCGGGCTCTCCGAGAGGGACGGAGGAATCGAACCCAGGTCGGTCGTGTCAAGGCAAATGCCCTACCTGCTGTGCTATAGCTCCAGTCCTTTGGGGTGAAATATGGCAGGTTAATTACCATAGACACCTAATTAATACCTAGTCTCACTTTTTCACTTTTGCTCCCCTATTCACTTGTGGATATCTTCAGTGCTCTCCCAGATTATTTATACTCAATTGAAGTTTGTTCCCAGGGTCAATATAGATCTGAGAGCTCCTCCCAGCCCCCCAAATTCTTTGCATTTTAAATAAATCCCTTGTTCAGGGGATTCTGAATTCTTGCATGTTTCTCCTCTAACAATCCTGGTCCTGCTTCTCGTGGTCATTTCCCTGTATCTGTCTGGTGGTTGTCCCCGCTTCCTCTTTCTCTTCCGTTCTTCACCCGGGAAGAATGATTATGTGAGATCTGACACAGGATTCTTTTTTTTATGGTAAAGAGTGCTATTTTTATTTACATCCTATATCTTACTAGTATCATTCTTTTTTCCTTTACTTTCTGGGAATATTTCTTATACATCTATTCAATATAATTTTTCATACCCAAAAGGTGAATTTGACTTTCTTTCTTTAATTTATTTTTTTATACTTTATTTATTTTTAATCAGTGAGTCACCGTGAGGGTACAGTTACAGATTTATACATTTTTGTGCTCATGTTTCCCCCATACAGATTTCGAGAGCCCATCCCTTCACCAGTGCCCATTCTCTACCACCAGTAAACCCAGGATCCCTCCCACCCTCCCCAGTCCCGTCTCCCCCCACCCCAAACTGCCACTATGGCAGGGTATTCCCTTTTGTTCTCTCTCTCTGATTAGGTGTTGTGGTTTGCAATAAAGGTGTTGAGTGGCCATTGTGTTCAGTCTCTAGCCTACATTCGGCACGCATCACCCTTCCCCCCACATGACCTCCGACCACATTTTACTTGGTGGTCCCTTCCCTGAGTTGCCCAGAATGATAGACCAGCCTCCAAGCCATGGAGTCAACCTCCTGGTACTTATTTCTACTATTCTTGGGTGTTAGTCTCCTTGTCTATTATTCTATATTCCACAGATGAGTGCAATCTTTCTATGCCTGTCTCTCTCTTTCTGACTCATTTCACTTAGCATAATACTTTCCATGCTGATCCACTTATATGCAAACTTCATGACCTCATTTTTTCTAACAGCTGCATAGTATTCCATTGTATAGATGTACCAAAGTTTCTTCAACCGGTCATCTGTTCTAGGGCACTTGGGTTTTTTCCAGATTCTGGCTGTTGTAAACAGTGCTGCGATGAACATATAAGTACAGATGTCATTTCGACTATACTTTTTTGCTTCTCTGGAATATATTCCCAGCAGTGGTATTGCTGGGTCAAATGGGAGCTCAACCTCTAGTTTTTTGAGAATCGTCCATATTGTTTTCCAAAACGGCTGAACTAGTCGGCATTCCCACCAGCAGTGTATAAGGGTCCCTTTCTCCCCACATCCTCTCCAACAGTGGTTGCTTTTGTTCTTTTGGATGTGTGCCAGTTTCTGTGGTGTGGGGTGGTATCTCATGGTTGTTTTGATCTGCATCTCCCTGATGATTAGTGATGTAGAGCACTTTTTCATGTGCCTTTTGGCCATTTGTATCTCTTCCTTGGGAAAGTTTCTGTTCATTTCTTCGCCCCATTTTTTGATGGGGTTGGATGTTTTCTTCTTGTACAGTTCAACCAATGCTTTATATACCATTGATATCAATAATATACTTTCCTATTCTGTAGATAGTCTTTGTATTCTGGTCACTGTTGACACAGGATTCTTGTCTCAAGGAAGAGGTGGCTGAACGGCCACAGAGCACAGGACATACTGCCTAGCTCTCATTCATTTGCTTCCCTTCGGCTTCTTGAATCTAGTATTTATCGCCTCTGAATCCCTAGCAAGTCTAGTGTCCGGGACCCAGTAAACACTCATAGCATGCGTGTTACTTACCAAAGTCTTACAAAAGAAAAATCTCACTTCTCCTATAAACCAGTATACAACATATAATAAGAAATAGGCTCCTTGATAATTAGGCTCATGGCTTCATCGCATGTTACTGTGAAGGAATGAACCATTAATGAAAATGAGCATCTTTTATTTCTGTTTCATGTCATTTTGGAACATTAATATTTGGAACACTAAGGGCAGGAGCTTATCTTTATATTTTCAGATTGCCGACTCTGCAATCTCTAGCACATAGTAGTCCTTCAGTACTTGCTAAATATTTGCTGAAATAAAATTCAAGAAGCTACCCACAAAACGGTCTAGATAATCTCCTGCAGTCAAAGAAAGAACAGCCTCACTTTTACACATATATTGGGAATATTCTCCTACCAGAGGCTCCCAAACTTAATTTACCCCCTGACCCTTTTCTAAGCAAAAGTAAATCACTCAGCATCCCCTGGGAAACCTACCTTCTTTATCCCACAGTCAGAAACCAAATATTTGCAGGGCTACTTACTGCCTTTCAAAATCATCCCAGTACCCTCCGGGGGCCAGGAGGTTCTCTGGGAAACACTGTCCTACCACAGGGACCTAACGGGCTTTCCCGGCACTATTTAGAGGTGGATGCAATCCTAGAAGCTCGTGCTGCTTAGAGCTAGAGAGTTATCTGGCAGGAAAACAGAAATGGGGCGTTCTCCTGAGTTACTGGCTGGGAGCTCCCCAGGGAAGGTTCTATGTATTTCTCACTTCTCTGAATGAACATTCAGTGGGCATATCATCTTCCACTCAACCAAGTCTTGCTGGGCAATTCTCTTACTGGCATGTAGGGAAAGAATGTAGGAGGACGTTTGCAGATTCCAGCCTGCCACAGGGTACTTTTAGCCTGTACATAACTGAATTCGTTGGGAAAAAACTTGGTAATGCAACACAGAACAGGTAGGGGGCAGTGCTGGAACACAGTATATTTGAAAGGCAGCATTACCAAAGAGCAGAATTGGGCAAATTTAAGGGATGGATTCTTTGGAGTTAATTGATGGAACCTTGTTGCTATAACAGCAGTCACTGCCGGCATCAGCACAAATATTAATGGCCATCAATTTCATGGCTGAAGAGCAGTGATTTCTTTGAATTGAAATCTACTGATTCTCTTAGTTCATTGTGTTTTCAATTACACTATGATTTCTTTTACTAAGCATGCTTATTTATTAAAATGGTTGTATATTTTTTCTGGTTAGAACAATAGTGAATTATTTTTATAAAACTCCAAACTTAAAAAACGTGGTTGTTAAAAAAAATAAAAGTTTCCCTTATTCCGATGCTGTCTCATTGACAAATAATGTTAACACTTCAGGAGATACTCTTATAAATATAGATATTTCCTAGAAGTAAACTTTATAACTTGCTTTTAATAGACAGATGCTCTGGATACTTGTTAAAGCTTTATGTAGAGTGGGCTTAAAACTTGGTCAGTGTACTTACCTAGGTTAATGTTACCTAATTCTAGGCACTGTTTTGATTGTTTGCTAATAAACGTGGATACCTTTTTTTAAAAAATAAGAAATATATTTTATTTTTCTAAAAATTAAAATGTTATTAAAGCACCGTGAATTGCATAGTTATTTATAGTTGAGTTTTCAGCCTCCAATACTGCAGCATCCATCACATCACCTGTGGTAACTTCCCTCCACCAATGTTCCCAGGTTTTCTCCAAATCTCCCCCACCCCCAATCCTACACTTCTAAGTTGAGTTGTTAGCGTTCAGGTCTTTTGATTTCACCCAAAGCACAGCTGTTGATGCTGTGCTTTGGGTGTTTGACTCTATGGTTCCTTAACACCACCTTGTGGTACCTGGTTCCCCTGCCCTGGTCCCTGCTGTTTTTCATCTGTCCTTTTCCCCTCCCCTCTACTCTTCCCTTCTTCTTTTCCCTCTATTCTAGGGTCAAGGTTGATCAGGGCATCCACCCTTTAAAACATCACATTTCCTCGTCCAGTTTTTCTAAATACCACATATGAGTGATAACATGCAGTGTTTATCCTTCCTCCTTGGGATTCATTTAACATAATGTCTCCCAGTTCCATCTATGTTAAAATGAGTTGCATGATCTCATCATTCCTTATGGCTGTGTATATATACCACATTTGTATATAGTCCATTGTGTATATATACCACATCTTCACGATACACTTATCTGTTGTTGAATATCTAGGTTGACTTTATGTCTTTGTTATTGTACCAAGTGCTACAGTGAATAATGGTTTGCATATGTTCTTCCGAATAAGTTAACAAAGCCCTTGGGATTGATACCTAAAAGTGGAAGTGCTGGGTCACAGGGGAGCTAAATTCTGAGTTTACTGAGTACCCTTCATACTATTTTCCATAGGGTTAAACTAGACAACATCCTCACCAGTCATTGAGGAGGGATCTTTTTTTCACCACATCTCTGCCAACAGAGACTGTTCTCAGTATTTTTTTAAATTTTTTTAAAAAATTAGTTTAAAATAGGAAAAAAGCCACCACCGTTGATACAATCCTAGAATCAAAATTGATCAGATTAACAAAGCTGCGATATCGAAATCAACAGATAGAGAAAATGAATTTATGTGAAAATTGTCGCATCCCATTGCAGGGTGGTGCAGTCCGTGTTTAAGAGTTCAGTCAGCTGTCTGTTGCTTTAGGAGGTGTCCAGGGACTTTAGAATCCATGGTCGGGGCCAATGAGTTGACATGGGATGTGGGTGTGGCTGCTGGAACTTTACAAAGTATGGGGGACTGGGAAGAGGCTACCCCCCGCCCCGGCCCCAGAGCCCCCCCACCAGACTTCTCAGCCTGGACGCTGTGCACTTGAAACTATTCACAGATCGGAGCACCTGCAGAGAATATTCGTGAAGGGGTCAAGACTGGCCCTTGGCATGGCAGTAGTGATGGGGTGAGGGTGGGCTTCTGGAGCTCTGACTGGGTATGTTCAGCGATATCCCCAGTGTTTCGGGTGTGTGCCAGTCTCACTGGTGTAAGAGGATATCTCATTGTCTGCTTGATGATGAACATTTTTTTAATGTGCCTGTTGGCCACCTATTGGTCTTAGAGAAGTGCCTGTTCGTTTCCTCCCCTGTAAAGAACTACCCCTGTGCGTGAGGGATGTGTGTTCGCGGGCTCTCTGGGCAGCTCTCTCTCACTGCTCGCGTTCAGTGCTCTCGAGCTGCTGTGTATGGACAGGATCGGGATGGCTGTAGGCGATGGGCAGGCGAAGGAAGAAGGAGGACCTGGCAGGTTGCTGTTTAGTTACCGTTTATTCAATCTCTCGTCTTCCCCATCTCACGTATTCTTCCTTCCTTGCCCCTCATTCCTTGATCCCAGCACTCTGGATTCTGCTACTGTTGCTTCTCTGGGATTCTGCCCTCTGGATTCAGACTCTCTGGATTCAGATTCTCACTACTTCTCTTGGATTATGACCCCTTCAATTTCTCACTCCACCCCTTTTTATATCTCTCCACCTTGCCCTCAGGGCCCAAGGAAGCAAAAACAACATAAGGAAGCCTTTCCTGAGGGCCCATGGGCAAAATATCACAAGGTGTTTTTCTCCTTTAGTTATTTTTGTATGGACACAGTAAGAGATACATTGAAGCTTGTAGGGCAGCTTTTTCTGGGAGTATCTTGCCACAGACTCAAGACTACAGAGCTCAGGCCAGATTCATCATTCCTAACTCTAGCAGGGTCCAAATCTAGTTATTACTTTTTAGATCATGACAGAATTTGTCCACGACCAAGTTCTTAACTTAGAGTTAATCATTAGGCACTTTGGCTAGGCCCATCTCGATGCCAGGGTAGCACATAGCTCACCACTTGCCCTGGGTCCATCCTGTCCTTCGTGAGGACCCTGACTTTGGGGGTGCTAGAAGTAAGGGCAGCTGAGGCTTAGGCCGAGAGAACAGATGCCCAGGAGGAAAATATCTTTTAGAGTCAAATGACTCCCACATAACAAAAGCATAGCATTTACTACTGTCTTCCTGTGCCCATACAAAAAGGACATTGTTCTGAATATACTATACAAAGAACTTAAGGAGAAGAGAAAAACAACATTTACAAGTCAACTGAGCACAAAGAAAGAAGTTACAAATAGGCACAGAGGAAAGGGAATACTGTGATAGGAACAACCCAACAACAACCCAATAAACCTAAACTACCTGAGGCTATGTTATCCCACACTCCCCATGTTTTTTTGTAAGTGGTTGGGTCATACATGGTGGTGCACAGGGATCACTCCTGGCAGGCTGGGGGGTCCATATAGTGTGCAGGGATTTGACCCGGGTCAATTGCATACAAGGTAAATGCTTCACCTACTGTAGTAATGCTCCAGTCCCTTCTCTACCTATTGTTTAATGGGATTTTTGCATAATTTTTGTTACTGCTGTTGATCTTTGTGAGTGCTTTATAGATCCTGGATATCCATCCTTTATCTCATGTGTTGAGTGGAAATATTTTCTCCCACTCAGATGTGGTTTAGTTTCAGCCCATGTTTCTTTTGCTGTACAGAAACTTTTTAATCTGATGTAGTCACATTCGTTTAGTTTGGATTCTGTAGCTTTTGCCAGTGGTGGCTTTGTCTCATTAAAGACTCCTTTGAGGTCTAGGTCTTGGAGCGTTCTGCTATATTTTTCTCAATGTACTTTATAGATTCGGGTCTGATCGCAAGGTCTTTGATCCACTGTGAGTTGACTTTTGTGCATGAGTGAGATGTGGACCCAGCTTTAATTCCTTGCATGTTGCTATCCAGTTCTCCCAACACCATCTGTTGGAAAGGCTGTCCTTTATTCCAAATGTGGATTACTTTTAAATTACTTGTTCCTCAAGCTCTTAACAATTGCTTTTCTTTTTTTCCTCCCATATTTGCTTTATTGTGATTTTAGACCTTTTAATTTGTAACACATGGTGTGATTCAAACCATGAGTCTTAGCATCTGTCAATGATAAGATGATTCTTCTTGGTGAGATAAGGAGGGCTTCCAATAAAGTCAAAAATAAATTCGACTTTTCATTGTTATGCTGTTAGTGACTACAAAGAAGAACTTATAGGTAATACGTTATTTTTCCATACTTAAGCTTCAGTCAGTCTCCTAAATTATCTCTTAAATTTCCACACAAAATGAAAAATGGAGGTGGTGCATTTTCCAAAGCAAAACTCTTTGATCCCCAAAGTTAGTCTCCTCTGTCATTTGTGACGGATTAGCTGACATTAATCACTCACTCTGAGCACTGTTGTATGCTCCAGTCACCGTGTTGCACGGGACGGTCTGCGGTGGGCAGCCGGTGCATCCATAGGGATAAGCTCAGTGGCGCCCACTTTAGTAGTGCCTCACTGTCGTGGAGATCCTGTCGCTAATGCTGCTGACTTAGGTTCTGGTTATTTGCATTTAATTCTTTCTCTTACTCCACTTAAAACTATTTATGTTTCATTTCCGTCTTTTAAGCTCCATTTTTAAAAACTGTTATTGAGGCAACCTGGTTTGCAGTTGTGCTAGTGTTTGTTCTTTTGCCCCACACACAGCACCAAAGTGCCGAAAGTCCACTGTCTACTATCTTCCACCATTGTTCCCAGTCCTTTTTCATCTGTCCTGTCCCTCAAATTCAGTAACTTATAATAGTGTTACATCCATACACTTATACTACATTAAATAGTACTTAATAAAGTACCTATTTATATGTTACAAATAAGGAGCTATACATTTTTTTTTGGTACTAGGGGAATGTGCTTGAAATTTTTTCCTGATGATGATATACAATAATAGAAGAGACTTTAAAAGAAATTTATTAAGAGCAGGAAAATTTCTACTTTCTTCTTGGTATGCATGATTGTTAACCTAATGCTTGCCTATGTAAGATACTAGCAAACATTGTTAACTAGGTGGCCTAATAGATAAGCTAATAAGTCAAGTGATTATATCTGATAAGTAAGATTATCTTAAGTTACTGTTTAGTAAATATTTTAGTATACTAAGAACTAAAATATTGGGTGATCAAACAACTGGATTGTAGGTTTTGATCTAGATCCTATGTTTGGATTTATTAAAAACTGATTTGGCTTGCCATGTTATTTCCCACCCCCCCAACATTCTACCAAAATGATAAATTATCACAGAATCAATGGTGAGTATGATTGAGAAATTTTATGTAGCTCTGTCTTCCAGGATTCATTTGTCTTCAATTATTACCAGAATCTCATCAGGGGCTTAGCAATGGCATGTTCTCCACAAACCTCGTTTTCTCATATCTTTGTGTGTCTTCTTCCTTAGATGAAAGGTTTATGTGATTAGAGCTGTACAAGCATTCTGAAAAGGCTAGCGGAACTCAAGTTCTAGTGAAATCTTCTCCATTAACACTGGTTTCCTCCAACCTTACTCATTAAGGCAGTTGTGATGGGACGAAGAGACCTGCCAACAACAGCCACCCCCTCCCAGTTTAGTCCTTCATATCATCTGGTAGATATTTTCCCATATCATTGCTATTTGTGACATTCGTGTTTTGCTACTGTGGAAACCAGAGTCTGGCATATAGTAGCTACTGAAAAACTGCTGACAATGTCACGTCTTCTCTATGTGATTTCCACTTGGGTACACATGTATGTCCGTGTCTTTGTCAGTGGACACGGTGGTTTTGTAATGGCCATGTCAAAGTGGGGGAGGGGAAGTTCCCTCCATGCCTCAGCTAAGGATGCCTTGATCACTTGATTCTTTCAGCATCAGTCTTCCTATTGGTGGGAGAATGGCGATTTTGCCCTTCTTTGTGAATTCGCACTCCGAAGCAAATATACAAGTAGAACCAAAAGGTGGGTTGAAATCTGCCATAAACCTTTTTATCGTGTTTTCCAATATCAGGTTCAGCTTGCTGCATTGCTGATGTTCTCTTATTTCACACGATTATTTTAGCGATATGAATGGCACAGAAGTGGATATATCAATTTCTGTAGATGTGGGCATGTTTTAGAGTTCACCCCTGAGTTATATGTTTTGTTGCTGCAGATGAGACAAACCTTTCACTTTGGAGTCTAAATCTTTTGATTGACTCTCGGGTGCTCACATAAAGGAGGCAAGTGCATTTTAAAGCTAAAAATTCACCAAAACTAGTTTCCAGCATGAAGGGAATGATAAAGTCTATTTCATTTACAGTAGTTTTAGACTTATGTGCCTCAGTACCATTTTTTTTCTCCTAAATTCTATACCAAATAATCTTTATAATCTCTTCTCAATTGACCCTCTGTAACTTTAGACTTCACTTCTGCCTTCAGATACATATCACTGTCTCTGTCTGAAACCGCTAAAATTTTAGATATACATACTGTTTTTCTATTGTACTTCATATCATCTGGCAGATATTTTCCCATATCATTGCCACAGCTACTACTCCTTTTGCAGCTCTCTTTCTGGTCTCTGCATTGCTTAAAGGTAGGCATGTGACTATCTTCTTATGTGTCTGTGGACAATTTTCTACTGCAACTATTTGCAAAGAATACTTGGGAAAGTCCTCTTTCTTTTTTGCTGTCAAAAGGTAGAAACAGTGATAGGTAATGGTGATCATCATAGTTCTGAAAGGCAAAAACTTTCTGTTAAGAAAAATCACTACTTTCTAAGCAAATAGTCTCTCTGATTACTTTCATTTCTTTTCACTTGGAAGTTAAAGCAGTAGGAATTATTAGTTATTAAGTATTTGTTCAGATATTAACCTTAACAGAAACTTTAAAATACATTTTTATATTTTGTGAAACTGTGATGTAATTATGCAAATTAAAGCTCTTTAATTGGGATATATATTTAATTACAAGATTATTAATAAGATAAATTAAATCACATTTATTTTTAATAAGTTCAAATATGGGCAAGTGGGTTAATTTTCTCCTGTATGTATTTTTTGTTTTCAAAAGCAAATTGATTAGTGAAATTGTGGTCTTAATGTAATTGATTTTGATAATTTTGTCAGCCTTTTTTTTAGCTTTCTTTAGCTGTACCTATCATATGCAGTTGGCATTGTACAACTTGTAATACACTTGCTATTAAAAATTCTTCTCAGCTGTCTAAAGAGATTGTATTAATAGCATATCAGTCAGTGACTTTTTTGATTCAGTGAGTTTTTTGGGCTCTACCTTCCCCTAATAATTTTCATTGATTTTTTTGGAGAGAGGGAAACATCTTGTTCGAAAGTTTTAGTCTTGATGTTAGATCACAAAGACATACAGGGTAGATTTTTGTTTTTCAAGTAACAGAATGAGAGCTTCCATCCATGCATCCATGCTGCGACTTCTTTTTGACCTGACTTTCTTTCTGACCCATCTTTCTTCTGATGTTCCCGTAGACAGCTGTGGAGGGTTTCACAGGAAGAACGTTCCCAGTAGAGAACTTTTCTGAGTTGTTGCATTTGCTCTGTTTGCTCTCTGTGTTTTGATACACTGAGCAAGGAATGTTGATGAGACATGAGGCAGAACAGCTTGTTCCGCCACAGCTATTTTGACTTTGCAATGCTGGCAATAGTGAAAAAAAAATAATAATAAAAATTAAAAAAGTTTAGTGTGTTCACTGAGCAAACACATGCGGCTTGGGAAAAGACGAGGAACAGCTCTGTTATTCTTGGTATCAAGAACCCAATTGCTTAGGAACTCTTCATTCCGGTGCATGAACGCACAGTACTTGCAGTTCGACATTTCTCTAGATGTCCTTTGTCTGGGGGTGTAAATAGGAACACATGGTGTTACTAATGAAGCAAAACTCAAGTTATGTTCAGTCGTCAAATTTGGGTACTTGGACTGATAGTTGAAAGAATTCAGAGCGTGAACTATGGAGACCAAATTAGCCAAATGAAAAATACCATGCTCTCCCAGGTACTGATCTGAAGGAACAGAAAGTCCTGGTGATGGGGCTGGTGTCACCAGGTCCCTGCTGGCGATCTGAGACGATTTCGAATGGTTCATTTGAGTGTTGAGATTTGTGCCTTATTGCCGCTGTGTTACATAGAAGTAATCATATGCTAATTTAAAGCCAAGTTTATTTATTTATTTTTTCATGATTTCATCATTTCTTAAAAAAAAAACACCTTTTATTTGCATTTTGGTTTTGGTTTTGGGTCACACCCAGCTGTGTCCAGGGCTTACTTATGGCTCTGCAATCAGGGATCACTCCTCACAGAGCTTGAGGGAGCATCTGTGGTACCGAAGATGGCACCTCGTCCGATGCGTGCCAGGCAAGTGCCCTGCCTTCTGTGCTATTTCTCGGGCTCTGAACTGAGGCTTTAACAGGAAGTTAAGTTTCTGTTAGCCTTGCCGGGGATCCTGCCATCCGCCGTGTGAAGGGCATGCCATAGGTAAGCACAGCTCTCCTTTTTTTTTTCTTTTTATTTCTTTCTTTCTTTATTTTTATTTTTTAATAAGTGAGTCACCGTGAGGGTACAGTTACAAATTTACCCATTTTCATGTTTGTGTTTCCCTCATACAATGTTCGAGAACCCATTCCTCCACCAGTGTCCATTCTCCACCACTAATGAACCCAATATCACTCCCACCCTCCAATCTCATCCCCCCCCACCCCACCCCACCTCTGTGGCAGGGTATTCCATTTTGTTCTCTCTCCTTTTGGGTGTTGTGGTTTGCAATAGGGGTATCGAGTGGCATCGTGTCCAGTCTCTAGTCTACTTTCAGCACACATCTCTCTTCTTGCGCGGGACCCCCAATCACATTTTACTTGGTGTTCCCTTCTCTATCCGGGCTGCCTTTCCCCAGCATGAGGCCAGCTTCCAAGCCATGGAGCCAACCTCCTTGTATCATATATTACTATTCTTGGGTGTTAGTCTCCTACTCTGTTATTTTATATTCCACAGATGAAGCACAGCTCTCCTTACCTGTGTCCCATTGGCAGAGATCTAAGGAACCACCTGGACCAGAGGTCCAGCCGGGCCACGTCAGCCCATTGCCAGCTGGAGACCTGTGAGGTAGAAATAAATGTGCCCTTGTTGTTGTTGTTGTTCCAAATCATTGAAACCTGGCAGTTATTTGTTGTATAGCTTTATTTGTCATATAGTTTTTATTTTTTTTTAGTCGCAACATCCGGCTAATACAGTTTCACGGAGTTTGTAAGTTTCAGACTGTTGGGTTCCGAGAGCCAGGGGTATCTCACACTGATGGAGGTCCTGCCTCAAGCCCGCAGTTGTGTGCCCCTTCTGTCTGTAGTGTGTCAATAATGACACGCGCTGCCATTCTCCGTGGTGGCTGCAGTCTCCTCAGGCTTAGTGGCTACAAATCACTGTCCTGATTCTTGTCTTATAGTGCTGAGGGCGGTGTCTGAAGTTCAACAATTCTTTTGGCGGGGGACGCAATTCCTGGGGGTGATAGGGCTGTTTCTTGGCGCCGTGTAGTGCTGGGCGAATGTGGGGTGACAGAACTTGAACCCGGGTCTCCTATAGGCCAAGTCCATGCTCCAGACTCTGGAGTCTCTCCTGGCCCTGTCTGTGGCATCTGACACATGAGGGTCACAACCCAGAAGGGGGCTGTGCTTCTTTCTGCTGGCTTCAAGGGGGCCAGTGAGCGCCTGACGATTTTGGCCATTTAGTGTTCCCTTATTATGTTTCTCTATATCCTACATATGACAAAGACCTGTTACACGTTTTATTGTGGCAATGGGGACACCTACACACATAGATGAAAAGTTCAGCTGAAATTCAATGTCTATTTAATATATGATTAAAAAATCACCTCAGTTATATCGTGATTCTTGGTGGTGGAATATGTGCACTGGTGAAGGGATGGGTGTTTGAGCATTGTATAACTGAGACTTAAACCTGAAAGCTTTGCAACTTTCCACATGGTGAATCAATAAAAGAATTAAAAAATAAATAAATAAAATAAAAAATCACCTCAGGGATATTCCCATGGTTTTGCTATTTTTAATTTGATATTTTAAGCAGTGACATTATAGTCTGTTCCTTGTTTTGAGAAATGTGTGTTCTTGAAAGTTAATAAGCCAACATGCATTAAAAATAGTGTGAAGTATTCTATGTTCATATATTTTAAAATTATGTAATAGATGAATTAAGAAATTTTTAAGGAAAAATATGAATAGGCCTATGAAAGTATAAACGTGTGTGTTTTACCCTAAAACAGACACTTGATGTCTGTTATCACTATTCATCCTCCCCCGCAACTACTATGTTTCTTTATATTCTCCACATGAATGAGATCATTTGATATCTGCTCCCTCCCCCCATTCATGCTGTTCTTCGTGATATCAGTTCTATCCAAGTTCTATCCAAGTTGTGGTGAACTGCATCTTCTCATCCTTTTCTACAGCTGAGTAGTATTCTATAGCATATATAAGCCACAATTTCTTTATCTGCTCATCTTCTCTTGGCTACTCAGGTTGTATCCAGATACTGACTGTTATGGAGAATGCTGCAATGAAATTAGGATTTATTGCAAAAATCACTGTATCTTTTTCAAATTAATGTTTGAATATTCTTGGAGTAGCTGCCTAGAAGTGAAATTACTTAGAAGCCCTACTCTAAATTTTTTAAATTTGTTTTTCATACTGTTTTCTACAGAGACTAAACCAGTTAATAGCCCCACAAACAGAGGATGGAGGTTCCTTTTTCACCATATTCCTGCCAGCTTGTTGCTTCCAGGCTTTTGTAAGTGGACTATTGCCAGGTGTCAAGTAATATCTCTTTGTCATTTTGTCTTGCATTTCCCTAATTATCAGTTATAATGGACTCTTTTTTCATATGCCTGTTCCCACTCACATATCTTCCATTGGAGAATATCTGTTCATCTCCTCTCCCTATTTTTTTTAAATGGAGTTGTTTGTTTGCTGTTGCTGTTGTTGAGTTTTGTAAGTGATTTAAGTGTCTTGGATATTAGACCTTTTTTAGTGTCTGATCAACAAATATTTACCCTGCTCAATAGGGTATCTTTTTATTTTAGCTATCATTTTTTTGCAATGAAGAAACATTTCAGTTTGATGTAATTCCATCTGTTTATTTTTGCTTCTGTGATTTGTTTTTTAAGTACAGGCATCAAATAATTAAAGATACATCTGAAGTAAGTATTACAGAGAATTCTGCCTATGTTTTCTTCAAAGCATTTTATGAAATCATAGCTAGTATCAAAATAATCTTTGATCCATTTTGAATTAGCTTCTGTATATGGTGTGAGATATAGGGGTCCATAATATTTTGGGGGGGTTGTTTTGGGGCCATATCTGGAATTACTCCTGGTGGCACACTAGGGATCATATGGGATTTCCAGTCTGGGTATCAAACCCAGGTCAGCTGTGTGCAAGGCACACTCCTTACTCACTGTACTATCTCTCTGGTCCTAAGGAGTCAGAATCTTTATGTGTTGTTTTTGTATGTGGTTTTCCAAGTTTTTGAGAGCCATTTGTGGAAGAGGCTTTCTTTGCTCCACCTTATCCATTTTTCTCTGTTGACACAGGTTAACTCTTCAGACATCTGTGGATTTGTCCTCAGGCTTCCAATTGTATAACGTCAATTTGAGAGTCTGCCTTCATTCCACTACCACCCATTTTTGATTGCTATAGCTTTTTAATATACTTCAAAATCAAGAGAAGAAAGCCTACCACTTCCTATTGTCTCATAATTTTCTCCCATCTTGATTTGGCTATTTTGGAAGGTTTTTTTTTCTTTTTGGTTCATACCCGGTGATGCACAGGGGTTACTCCTGGCTCTTCACTCAGGAATTACTCCTAACGGTGCTTGGGGGACCATATGGGATACTGGGAATCGAACTTGGGTCTGCCGTGTGCCAGGCAAACTCCCTACCTGCTGTGCTATCACTCCAGCCCCTGTTTTGGAACTTTTCTTGCACTGTATAAACTCTTAACATTTGCTCCTAGTCCCTGGAGAATTCTGTGGGAGTTTTGATAGGGATTGCAGTAAATCTGTATTGTGCTTGTGTTGAATGGTCATTTTACTGATAATTGAATCCACTTCATGAACAGAAAATCTGTTTTCATTTCCTATGTTTTTATCTATTTCTTAAAGAAAAACTTGAAGGTTTTTCTTTTAATAGTTTCTTCTGTATAAAGTTTTCAATCCCTGACAATGCCAGGTACTTGATTTTTTGGGGGTGTGTGTGTGGGTGACTTGTAAATGATATTTAAAAGATTTATTTCTGTTCTCCTCAATGTTTGCATAGAAAATGCATTATTTCTGTTTATTGATTTTACTGTAGAGACTGATTATTTCTAGAAGATACTTGGTGAAGTCATTACAGTTTTCTGTGTATAACATCAGGTAGGATGTGACACGGGCAGCTCCCCGTGGTGTATTTGATACACCAAAAGCAGCGACAACAAGTCTCACAATGGAGACCTTACTGGTACCCGCTCGAGCAAATTGATGAACAAGGGGATGACAGTGCGACAGTGCTACAGTGCAACATCATGTCATCTTTGGATAGTGGTAATTTTATTTCTCATTTTTTCATTTGAAACCCTTTCATTTTTCTTCCTGGCCTGCTGTGACAAGGACTTTCAGAATTTTGTTGAATCATACTGGCGGGAGTGGACACCCTTGTCCTTTTTTTGATAGTAAGGGAAAGACCTCAGTGTTTAGCTGTAGGTTTGTGATGTGTTTCCTTTATTATACTCGAATGTGTGTTATATCTTATTAAATAGTTTCTTTGCCTCTACTGATGTAATTATATAATTTTATACTTTCTTTTGCTCCAGTCCAAGACAATAGCATAGCGGGTAGGGTGTTTGCCTTGCACGCGGCTGACCCAGGTTCGATTCCTCTATCCCTCTCGGAGAGCCCAACAAGCTACCAAGAGTATCCCACCCGCAGGGCAGAGTCTGGCAAGCAACCTGTGAGGTATTTGATATGCCAAAAACAGGAATAAGAAGTCTCACAATGGAGATGTTACTGGTGCCTACTTGAGCAAATCGATGGACAACGACACAACAGTGCTAGAGTGCTATATTTTCTTTGATTTAAGTAGTGTGTCGCGGGGCTGGAGTGATAGCACAGCGGGTAGAGCGTTTGCCTTGCACGCGGCCGACCCGGGTTCGAATCCCAGCATCCCATATGGTCCCCTGAGCACCGCCAGGGGTGATTCCTGAGTGCATGAGCCAGGAGTGACCCCTGTGCATCGCCGGGTGTGACCCAAAAAGCAAAAAAAAAAAAAAAAAAAAAAAAAAAGTAGTGTGTCGCTTGTGCATATTGCATTCTTGGGCTAAGTCCCTCTTGCTTATGGCGTATGATCCTTTAAATGTATTGCTCAACAGCTATTCTAAGATTACATTGAGAATCTTTTTTTTTTCCTTTTTGGGTCATACCTGGTGATGCTCAGGCGTTAAGTCCTGGCTCTGGACTCAGGAATTACTCCTGGCAGTGCTCCAGGGACCATATGGGATGCCGGGAATTGAACCTGGGTCAGCCATGTGCAAGGCAAATTTCCATCCCCGCTGTACTACCACTCTGGCCCTTACATTGAGAATCTTTGCATCTAAGTTTTACGGGGATATTTAATTTTCTTTTTCAATGATATGTGGTTTTAT
This sequence comes from Sorex araneus, assembly GCF_027595985.1. Lineage (NCBI taxonomy): Eukaryota > Metazoa > Chordata > Mammalia > Eulipotyphla > Soricidae > Sorex > Sorex araneus. Next base: position 201,569,147 of record NC_073306.1, read on the forward strand.
AGAAATTTTTCAGAGATACTTCTTCTTTCAGAAGGATTTCAGGGGGAACCTGAGAATTCTAGGAGGTATGTATTCCTTGATGGTTGTTTCGGGGATACGCCAATGTTGATCCCAACTATGAAATTATGTTTAATGAGTTTTTTTTATAACATTTGCTCTTTATATGGTGCCTTAACACCTTTGTTTATTTTTACCTAAGCTTAATCAGAACCATAGTTGCATTTGAAGTGAAAACTAGCTGATTAAACAAAACCAGTTACAGTGTAGGTAGTAGAATGAACATATTTTAGAATTACTGCTTTCTTTTCTGAATTTATTGGCACAATCATTTGAAGTCAAGGTGTTTGAAAGTATTGCTTAAGATGCAGTGGTGATAGCATTCCAGTAACAGTGACAATAGTGAAGGTGACTGAGTCCACGAATGGGATACACATATTTGTATTTTGCGTCTTTATTTCCCTAAAATTATATTGGACACAAATACTAAATGCTGGGAGGACTGCGGGGATAATATCAAAATATCTCTATCCGTCATTCGTGAGTGAATAGCGCAAGTTCTTTGGATATAATAGTAAGCAGTTAAATTGGAGTTTTTGTGTGTCAGGTACGTTTCCTAATGCTTACCTGCAGAATTCCACATACTCAACCTACTGACACAGGAGGTAGATAACCTGATCTCCAATCTGCAGATAAGAAAAAGAAAGCACAAGAAAGCACAACAGCTGGAAAAAAAAACGCTTCACATTTCATAGCCAGTAAATATCACAACTGGTATTTAATCCAGGATTCTGGCTTCAGGATTGAGCAACCAGCATATTCATAAATGAGGAGCTAGTTGACAAGAGACAAGTGGCAGAGACACTGAGAAGAGGAGAAGGGATTGGATCCAGGCTGGAAGGTCTCGGAAGAACTTCCTGATGGAGTGATGAGGAGGCTGAGAGAGGGAGCGGGGGAAGGGGCTTGTGTGAGAAGGTGAGGGTTGGTGCGAGGGAGCTAGAGGAACAGCTCCGGCAGGGGAGAAGCTGATCTAAGGGCCTGAAGAACGTAGCCCTGAAGTGTCATCAAGCTAAAGGCAACTTGTGATTGTTTCAATGACAGCTCATATTCACATACTGCCCTAACAGCTGTTTTATAGCGTAATTATCATTTTTTAAAACATGTTGCTTTTTGTTTTTAATTTATTGGGTCACACCTGGCAATGCTCAGGTGTTACTCCTGGCTCTGCATTCATGAATTACTCCTGGTGGTGCTCAGGGGACATATGGGATGCTGGGAAACTAACTCAGGTCAGCCGCATGTGAGGCAGACGCCCTACCCGCTGTGCTATGGCTCTGGCCCCCTGTAATTCTCATTTATGCTGGATTTGTATAATGGTTTTAGTTCAACCTATGAGCAGTTTTCTACTCCTGTTTCTTGTGTGTGTGTGTGTGTGTGTGTGTGTGTGTGTGTTTGGCAAGACAGTAAGTAGAAGAGCCTCCAGAATTCTAGAAAACTAAGTTCACATTCTAGCTTCTTACTCATTATTGTTTTAGTTGAGAGTGTTCTGTTTTTGTTTTTAAATGCAAAGTACTAAAATGAAATATAAAAATGAATTAATGTGGGGCTGGAGTGATAGCACAGCGGGTAAGGCTTTTGCCTTGCACGTGGCTGATCCGGGTTCGATTCCCAGCATTCCTGAGTGCATGAGCCAGGAGTAAACCTTGTGCATTGCCGGGTGTGACCACCCCCAAAAATGGATTAATGCAAGGATACATATATATGTATACACACAAACACACACATATATGGGTATATCAGTGGGCTAGACTATAAGAGGTCACACAGCCGTGAATGCCACCGCTATGCCTAAAGCAGCACACATGTGTTTGGTTTTAACATACTTGCTTGTATTCTTGTATATACATTCTCTGTTCCTCTTGGAGAGCCCGGCAAGCTACTGCAAAAGCCTGGCAAGCTCCCTGTTGCATATTCGATATGCCAAATACAGTAACAATAACGGGTCTCATGACCCTGACCCTGAAAGAGCCTCCACTACGGCACCTTTTGGAAAGACGAGTAAGGAGAGGCTGCTAAAATCTCAGGGCTGGGACGAATGGAGATGTTACTGGTGCCTGCTCGAGGAAATAGATGAACAACGGGATAACAGTGATACAGTGATATACATATGGAACTTTTACTGCTTGCAGCTATTTGGTAACCACAAAACCCCTCCAGCTAAACTGTCAGGTTAGCTGGCCCTCATCCCTGTGCCAGTGGCCCTGAAGAAGGACTCATGGTCAAGAGAGTAACTAACTCTAAGCAAAGGGGACAAGCAGGCTGGGGGCTAAGCACCACAGGTTCAGGATGGAGAAATTCAGTGGAAGAAATGGAAAGGAAGAGAAGATTGAAATACTGAGTCTGTGCCTCTGTTCCATTTGGGTATGCTCTAATGTTGTTATTTTTTTAAAAGAGATTAGGAGGCAAGTAGAAATTAGATTTTTAGCAAGCTTTTAGCAGTTTCTCATCAAGTGACACGTGTGATGCTTAGTGTTCCTAATGAGTTGCACTAAAATTATTTTTACACTTCTGGACATCTGTGGAGTCATAAATGTGTTCCTAAATATTAGATATAATTACAAGGAAATATGTTTATATAAATTCATTTCTACCAGATTCCATCTATTTTGTTTTAATCAGGGGTTTGGGTTATGCATGACTTTGATTCCTCTCCCCCTTTATCCCGTGAGTCTGAGTCTGGGAATATACTCTAGCAGATGTGCTTGAGTCGATATACTAGGGAATATATACTCTAGCAGATGTCCTGGAGTCGATATGCTAAATGTCTTTGAGCTTTGGTTTCCTGAAGTATAAAAGTGAGGCCCAGATACTCACCACTTAGGATAGAATAATTTGCAACAAAGTGGGTATAGAATGGACGTCCAAATAGTGTTAGTTTTTCCCTTTGTTTCTTCTTTCTTCTCCTTTCTTCTCCTCCCTCCCTCCCTCTCTCCCTCCCTCCCTCCCTCCCTCCCTCCCTCCCTCCCTCCCTCCCTCCCTCCCTCCCTCCCTCCCTCCCTTCCTTCCTTCCTTCCTTCCTTCCTTCCTTCCTTCCTTCCTTCCTTCCTTCCTTCCTTCCTTCCTTCCTTCCTTCCTTCCTTCCTTCCTTCCTTCCTTCCTTCCTTCCTTCCCTTTTCTTCCTGCCTTCATCCCTTCCAGTGGATCAGACTAGGAGACCTAGTGTCAAATTGTTAAATTTGACTTTGATGACTTTAATTGTTACATTTCTTAGTTTTTTCTCTAGTAAACGATAGCACAATGGTAGGGCGTTTGCCTTGTACGTGGCTGACCCGGGTCAGAGAACCTGGCAAGCTACCGAGAGTATCTCGCACACACTGCAGAGCCTGGCAAGCTACAAGTGGCATATTTGATGTGCCAAGAACAGTAACAACAAGTTTCACAATGGAGATGTTACTGGTGCCCGCTCGAGCAAATCGAGGAGCAACGGGATGACAGTGACAGTGACAGTTCTCTAGTAAAATGGAAGAATGTATTAAACAAATACCATAGGAACCTTGCATGTTAACAAACTAAGGTTTTGTTTTCTTTGATCTTTGACATGTCCATTAAAATATTGATCTGTGCTTCAAGCCATAGAGTTCCGTGAGTCTGCCTGTCTGAGATTAGGTTGAGGTTCTCTCTTTTGTAAACCTGGGAAAGTTTTGCAAATAGAACTTGACAAAAGTTGGAGGCTCCAGGCTGAGTTAGCAGAACCCAGTCTGCTGAATCAAGAAGCTTCTTTTAGCTCAATGATATTGGGCTATACAGCTCTGGTGTTGGAATTAGAGATGAAATCAATATTTCTGAGGTGGGACCATGGCTTGAAATTTAGAACGAATTCAATTGGAGAATATACATCATCATTTTTCATTTTCTAAATTTTTCTTGGAGGTGTTGCTCTGGATTAACTCCTGTCCCTGCACTCAGGAATCACTCCTGGCAGGCTCAGGGGATCATGTGTGATGCTGGGCATCAAACTGGGGTCAGCTGTGCACATGGAAAGTATTTACCTGCTGTGCTATCTCTCCAGCTCTTCCTTGGAGAAATGACTGACATGTACGGAACAGTATAGTATGCTGAAGAATGCAGCTCTGGCCTAAGATGTTCCTTCAAGTTTTACTGTCTAGAATTTGTGAATATGTTAATTTATATGACAAAAGATATTTTATTTGTGTGATTAAGGATTCGAGAGGGGAGATTACAGAGTATGTTGCATTATATTATCCAGTGAGCTTAATGTAGTTACAAAAGTTTTTATAAGAAAAGTGATGTAATAATAGAAGCAGGAGGGGAGGAGAGAGAGACAGAGAGAGACAGAGAGAGGAGAGGACAAAGAGAGGGAGAGAGGTAGAGAGAAGGTGCAGGTATAGGTATAGCTACACTAGTGATTTTGAAGATGGAGGATGAATCCATAGGCTCAGGACTGTAGCAGCCTGTAGAAGAAAGAAAACTGACTCAGAGAGTCTCTGGAAGGAACTCAGCCTTCCCTGCCAGCACCAGTATTTTAGCTAGACCATTTTAGTCTTCTGAACTACAGGATGATAATACAATGCATTTGTATTTTTCAAAGTCACATGTTTGTAGTAATTTGTTACAGCAGCAAAAAGAAACTTATACATTATGATTACCAAACTGGAAACTTTACATTTTAAGACACCTATTCTTCCTCAAATAAATATGGATGAACAACCCTAAGGATAAGGGAATTGCTTATAATAATAAGCATCTCTGGGAATTGCTGATGTACTGACTTGGAAGTGGTTAGAACTGCAGTGATTCCTTTTTGGAATGCTCATATGCTCATCTATTTTAGCTTGATTTTCTCTTGTACCTTTAGAAGTCTGACCATGAGTGCCTCAGGAAGGCCACTGGGTAATGAATGTGATGTTAAGTGGAACTTTTGCTCTTTTCCCTAGGTATCCATTTCTCCATGCCCGGGACCCATTTTTCTATAAAGTGCAATAGGTTATCTTCTTCTCATGGTAAAGATAGCAACGTAACTTGCCTCTTAGAGCAACTGGCTGACAAGACTCATGGTCAAGTCAAGGAGCATGGCCAAGGGGCAGGAGACAAACATACAAAAGTTCTCAATGAGGTAATTGCTTTCAGTTCAAATTGTTTCTTTGTGGGACACTCCTGGTGCTGCTTGAGGGACCATGTCAGGGGTTGGCCAGGGTCCCCACGTGCAGAGCTCGTGCTCCAGCCATCTGAACCATCTCCCCAGCTCTCAGTCTGATTCTGGTGGAAGTTTAGAGAGACTCTGTGGAAGGTCAGGTTCACAGTGACCAGTCACTGGATAGATGAATGGCTGCCCAGGGGAGTTTGCATCATTTTGGGGGCAGGGGTGACAATGTCCTTGTGCGGAGAGCCTCATCTCTGAGCCCACTGGCAGCCAGCATGTCTGGGTAGTTGGGGAAAATGAGAGTCTCAGTCCTGAAGTGCGGATGTCGATATGAACTAGAGCCATCCTAGAGTCCAGTAAGCAACATGGAGAAAACAGAAGGCAAGAAGTAAGACCAGCACCAAATAGAGGGAGCAATCGGTCACTTTCCAGAAAGATAGGTCTAGAGGTTCTGTGCCATGGTCCCATGTACCAGTAGAATTTTATCAATTACTTAGGCCGTCTGTTTAAGTAATGACTCTTTTCATTGCTTCTCCATCCCTGAGGAGTTTAGTAATTGATAAAACAAGCCTGTTTTAAGTCTCACATTTCAACCTTGTTGAAAAAACATTTTCATCTATCATGTCACATTCACTTGAATACCTTATCTTTGCTTTTCTGTGTCTATCTACCCCATTGGAAATCCTAGTCAGCAAAAACAATTGTGCTAAGTTGAAGTGCATAAAGAAAAACAAGCATAATTGAAAGCCTTGGATTCAATGTGCTGTACGTCTATGGAACTTCTGCTATCCCATAAAATGTCCAGACCAAATATTTATGTTCACCAACTATTTATCTTAGGTGGTAGAAAATCCACAGACTTAGCAATCTTTTAAAACAAAAATGGGCAACTGAGTTTTACTGATGATTGTTTAAAATGACATCACTGACTCTGGAAATTTTTTTCTTGAAAGTTATTCTTAGTTGCAGTCAAGTTGATGAAGAAAAATTTTTTTTTCTCTTTTACTTAAATAATTTTTTGAGAACTCCTAGTGATAGAGTCTTCCATAATTACATCAAGTTACCATTTTATTCTGCATGTTTATTCAGCTGTTATTGTCCCAGTTGTTTTCCTATTCTTTTTTAAAACCCAGCTCACTTGTATATTTGGCAAATTTCAGCCCCCCTCCATTGCACTTTTATTATTAATTCATTTAATTTAACAAGGAGATCAAGCAATTATTCCTTTTTGAACATCCACTTCCTACCAACTTGCAAACATTTCACTGGTGGCCAAAGCTACCCCATGGAACTTGTGTAAACATGAGTTTTTAGGCTGCTGTGCAGGTACCTTTGTGATTTACTTTCTGGTTATTGGGATTTATTTATATTTTGATGGACTGGTGAGTTATGAGCCTCTGGACCTGCCAGGTTTTCAAGTATCAACTCAAAAAGCCTTGCTGGGAAGACTGTGGTTGGCACTGTAACACAGAGAATGACCAACAATGCATCATATATTTTTAATAGATATAATGTTTTAATAAACATTCTCCTCCTAAAGCAATGGATTTTAAAATAGGTTTTTGCCTTGAGCCATGGAGCTACCCAGCTGTGAGTTTTATAAGGCAACAATCTCCACATCATTAGATGTTATGACTAATATCCCAGCAACTAAAATAATAGCTATTTACACATGCATAAAAAGCGAAAATGACATTTAAGGTGCACTTGTACTCAGAAAAGTGTGCTTCTAAAAGTGATTCTGCAAGTCTACCTTTTTTTTTTTTTACTTCACTGATTTTTCTGTAAAAATAAAGAGGAAAAAAGTCTTCTCTAAAACCACAGGTAGTTTTGGACACTTGGCCTGACTGGGCGATGGAATCTTTAACCTTGAGAGCAAGGTTGCATCTTCCTTCCCACCCCACAACTCCCTGCCTTTCAGTTAGGGTTCCTGGTCATTTCCCCTTTTGTTGGCTCACGAATTCATGGCATATTCCCACGTTTGCAGGTGCGCTTGATATTTTCACTTAAGCAACTTGCTCTTCTACAATTCTAAATGAATTCAACTTACATGAAACATTTGGAGAGTTTTGTGGGGTTTTTTTATCCCCATGGATTTAACTGAAAACTTGGAAGACTCTGAAAAGTCATTTTGCGTGCCTTAAAGCCTTCTGCCACTTCTCTCTCGCACTGGCTTCCTGCCTACCGAGGAAAACAAACACATTTCTCTCCTGTCCTTCACAGAGCCCACCTTGGACCCCCAGCGGTGTCTCCTCTCCTAGGCTAACTACATGCCAAGGTTCTCTTTGTCTCCAAACCAGCAGTCTGTTGTCAAGGATGGGTGTAAAGTTATTTTCTCATCGTATTACATGGCTGAAAACTCTTTTTTTTTAATTTCTACCAAGTGTTTTTGCTTGTTTGTTTGTTTGTTTGTTTTAGTTTTTGGGTCATACCCAGCAATGCTCAGGGGTCAGTTCTGGCTCCGTGTTCAGGAATTATTCCTGGTGGTGCTTGGGGGAACCATATGGGATGCCGGGATTGAACTCAGATTGGCTGCCTGTAAGGAAAACGCCCTTGCCACTGTGCTATCACTCCAACCCTCTACCAAGTTTTTTTTTTTTTCTTACAGGCATGCATCCTTTATAAGGTTATGTAACTTTCTCCTAATTATTTACTCTTCTGAGCAGGTGAGGAAAGGAAGAAATAACAGAAAAATAACAACTGTTTTAGAGAGGTGTTACGGTTTATTCTTTGGCCACATTGAGCATTCAATCAGGACATTTTCTTCTGCTGATCTAACCAGCCCAGTCCTAAATACATGGGAGTTAACTTCATCCATTCAAAAAAAATCCGAAGAAGCCTAGTAGCTACCTAGCATTTGAAGGCAATCATGAGACCATTATTTCTCCCCTGTTACTTTGACCCATAGCCATGTCACCAGACTCTGTGCCAGGGTGTTTTCACTTAGGGTGCCCAGAGGGGGGCAGGTGAGAATCCTCCCTGCCCCAAGGGACCCAGCCCCAGCAGCTGACCTCCACTATCCAACCACCGCCAAGCTCCAGGCCGCTTTCCAGACACTCGACCGAGCCTCACGCATGAGTGAAGTCCCACAGAACCCAGATAATGCGGAACTTTGTGACCTTGGACTCTGGGCTCAACTGGACCGAAAGCCTGCTATCCCCCAGTCTCCAGCGACCCAGGGATCACACCCATAAGCCACACCCTGCCATGCCCTGCCTCCTCATTGGCCACCCTCCAGATCTCAATGGCTGCTCCTTCCAGACAGGAGTATAAAGTGAGGCCCCATAGCCATGCCACCGGACTCCGCGCCAAGCTGTTTTCACTCCGGGCACCCCAGAGAAGGGGGCGGGTGAGAACCCACTACCCAATTGCTACCACGCTCCAGGCCACTTTTCAGACTACTCAACACATTATAAAGATACTTCCTACTCATTTTCCATAATTACCAAGCCATATTTGGTGGAGTTCAGACAGTAGGCAACAAATCATATATATGTATATATATACATATACATATGTATATATCTATATATATATATATAGATATATACCTCTCAAAGAGCCTGGCAAGCTACTGAGAGTATCCCGCCCACACGGGAAGAGTCTGGCAAGCTACCCGTGGTGTATTTGATATGCCAAAAACAATAACAATAGGTCTCATTCCCCTGACCATGAAAGAGCCTCCAATCATTGGGAAAGATGAGTAAAGAGAGGCTGCTAAAATCTCAGAGCCAGGAGGAATAGAAACGTTACTGGTGCCCACTCGAGTAAATTGACAAACAATGGGATGACAGTGATACAGTGATTTGTTTTTCATTGAACCACCATGAGAACAGTTAGTAAGCTTTCATGTTTGAGTTTCAGTCATACAATGATCGAACACCCATCACACTGGTGGAGACCAGTGCACATTTTCCACCACCAATGTCCCCCAGTATCTCCCCACCCCCAACCCAACCCTCCTCCTGCTTCTATCGTAGACAGTTTCCCCCATACTCTCTCTTTCTCTACTTTTGGGCATTATGGTTTGCAATACAGATACTGAGAGGCTATCACGTTTGAATGATCTACTTTCAGCACACATCTCCCATCCTGAACAATCCCTCCATCATTCACTTAGTGGTCCCTTCTCTATTCCAGCTGCCTTCTTCCCCAGCTCATGAGGCAGGCTTCCAACTATGGAGCAATATTCTTGACTCTTGAGTGTCTACCGTTCTTGAGTGTCAGTCTCATATTATGTTATTTTATACTCCACAAATGAGTGCAGTCATTCTATGCCTGTCCCTCTCTTTCTGACTCATTTCACTTAGCATGATACTATTCATGACCATGTACTTACAAGCAAATTTCATGACTTCATCTTTCCTAACAGCTGCAGAGTATTCCAGAGTATAGATTCACCAAAATTTCTTTAACCAGTTGCTTATTCTCAGGCATTCAGGTTGTTTCCAGATTCTGGCTATTGGACAATGCTGCAGTGAACATTCAGGTGCAGATGTCATTTCTACTGTGATTTTTTGCACACTCTGGATATATTCCCAAAAGTGGTATTGCTGGGTCACATGGAAGTTCAATTTCTGATTTTTTTTTTTTTGCTTTGGGTCACACCCGGTAATGCACAGGGGTTACTCCTGGCTCTGTACTCAGGAATTACCCCTGGCGGTGCTCAGGAAACCATATGGGATGCTGGGAATCGAACCCGGGTCGGCCGCGTGCAAGGCAAACGCCCTACCCGCTGTGCTATTGCTCCAGCCCCCATTTTCTGTTTTTTTTTTTTAAGGAATGCCCATATTGTTTTCCAAAAAGGCTGGACCAGTCAGCATTCTCACCAACAATGAAAGAGAGTCCCTTTCTCCTCACATCTGTGCCAGCACTGAAGAGAATAGAATTTAATTTCTCATCCAAATTTTAAAAATAGCAACTTGGAGGGGTGGAGCGACAGTGCAGCGGGTAGGGCGTTTGCCTTGCATGTAGCCAATCCGGGTTCGGTTCCCAACATCCCATATGGTCCCCCGAACACCGCCAGGAGTAATTTCTGAGCGCAAAGCCAGGAGTAACCCCTGTGCACCACCGGGTGTGACCCAAAAAGCCAAAAAAAAAAAAGTAACTTGGACTATATGGATTCTCTTAGATAATTTCTTAGTCCTAGAATTTCAAAGATGAAGCCTTTTCTCCATTCCTGTATCATATGGGGGTAATTACCAGCAATTAATTTAAATTTCTTTGAAGCTTTGATTGGCTTTTAACTCTAATGTTGAATATTTGCAAGGCCAGCCTGTCTTTGGGGATTTCCTTGTAAGTTGAGTGACTCTGACTGCCTCATGTTCTTTCCTGCTCTCTATTCTAATTCGAATTTAAATTTAATAAGACTCTCCTCTCTTGTCCACCCTCGAGTTGTATGTGTAAGAAACATAAGAAACTGAGATGGAATCATCAGCCATCCTGGTTGTCTTCTTCATAGCTTTTGCCCATTAGAGGTGATCAATACCCAATAAATTCTTCTGCTCTGAATTTGATAAGGAAAACTTTTAAAATTCTCCAATATTTTCTCCCGAAATTGGGATAATTTATTACTATTCAAGAAGGAGCATGAAGAAGTGACTCAGAAGCAGATGACAGGATATGGGGAAAATTGAGTTGCCTCCTTGTCAGTGCTAAACTCCCAGACGTCTGCAACCGATCGCCTCAAAAACGACGAGAGGTATTTCTTGTGATTCCGTTGCCTCTCCCATCTTATCTGTAGCAATCCCAGGATTCACCATAGAATCATGCTGCCATATGCGTCTCCCTTCACCGTTTCGATACTGAGAGAAGAATCCTGCATTGCGTGGCACAGTCTTTGCACAGCCTGCCCACAGCTGCAGCTGAAGTCTTGAAAGACTTTGCGGGTTGTGACATTCCCCTAAATGTGCTGAGCTTTCTTTAACCTTTCATAAAACATTGTGATCTTTATGGACTGTATCATATTGTGCAGTAATGTGCTTTATTGTCCACAGAATAAGCTTTTCTTAAAGATAATTGGAAAGCTGGAAATGGCTGCTATCGGCTGATTTTTAAAAAATACATTATTTCTGAAATGGGACTGGTGTAATAATGACCCTATCTGTTCAAGATTTAAGATTTGTCTTGGCAGAGAAAATTGATCCATTTCACCTTTGTCTAATGGAAATTTTTATCTAGGATTATCTGTTTATGTAAATGAATGTTCCTCTGAAAAGGGAACTTGAGGGGTTGTAAATCTCGGTGACACTTCAGTTTCATAGGGGAGAAATTGGAAAGGATTCTGGTATTTATCTGCCTGAAATTGGTTATAAAAACAAAATTATCTTCATGTACCTGCAGCATCTGATGCTTCCCGGAATTTCATTATATTTTTGAATAATTCAGCACAATAGTAAAGTGGTGTTTCTATATTGCCTCATTCAGAAGTTGTTTTTACTTTTCAATTTTTTAGTTGCTTTTTAATGGCAGCATTAAACAGGAAGTGAAGCCGTTTACTCATCCACTCTTTCAGAGATGCTTTTTTCCCCTGTATAATCTTAATAGTCTTCAACTATTGTAGCCTAGTTATCAGCAGCTATATGAAATGTGTTAATGAGATAGGCACCATTTTTCTTCTTAAAAAAAGCATGGCTCGTATCAGTTCTGATAGGCTGACTAAAATACTGAGTATTTAAATGTTGCAAGGCAATAATTTTGAAAAGTCGCTAATGTTACAACAAATTATTTTACCTCAAGTTGAAAGAAAGGTGGGGAAAAAAAGAAACTCAAAACACTGACAATAATAAGAAAAAAAGCATGTTAAAATTTTACATGCATTAATATTTTTGAATAAATACATTATTTAAAAAATAGAGATAGTGATCTTTATGCTCTGCTTCTATGTGTGCCGCTGTGCTCTCTTCTGTCTGTCTCTCTGTCTCTGCCTCTGTAGTCTCTCCTTTGGTCTCTTCCGACCTCTCTCTGTCTCTGCTTCTGTGTCTCTGCTTCTGTGTCTTCTTTGTTCTTCTCCCGTGTCCTCTCCTGTGTCTTCTTCTCTGTCTCTTCTGTCTCTTTCTCTGTCTCTTCTGTCTTCTTCTTCTGTCTCCCCTAAGAGCCCCCACTGTCTTAGTTTATATAGCAAATTACATAGGGCAGTAGCACAAAGGTGGGTTTAACATCAACAAATCAACAAAGAAGGGTAAGACCATTTCTTGAGGAGATTAACAAAATCTCATCTAAGGAAATCTCATCTAAGGAGATCCGCTCAAGGGTGGGAGCCAAACAAGGGTGCGTCAGGCTGTGTCCTTTTCTTCCTTCCTCAGCTAGTAATCCACTTAAATAGTTATAGTGAATTTACTTCTAGTATTTCTAGCAATGCCATTCTGTATGAGCACAGTAAGAGATATATCAGACTTAAAGTTTGGTTCTTCCTAAGGAAGAACCTTATATATATTCCACTATATATTCCAGACCACAGTCCTCAGACCAGGTTAGTCTTCCTAACCCCAGCAGGGTCCTAGTCTCGTCGTTACCTTTGAATCATGACAGCATTTGTCCATGACCATGCTCTCAACTTATAGTTGAGTATTGTGGCGCTTTGGCCTGGCCCATTTCGATGCCAGGGTAGTTCACAGCTTGCCCTGGGTCCGTTCCGTCCCTCGTCAGAACCCTGCTTTTGGGGTGCTAGGACCTAAGGGCAACTGACTTGAAAAAGCAGATACCCAGGAGTAAATATTACTGGAGTCAATTGGCTACCAAGCTACAAAGCATAACATTAACTGTCTTCCTGTGTCCATACAGAAAGGCTATTGCTCTAAGGTAAACTAAGTTCCCTGCAGCAAGGCTAAAAGGACAAACCCCATGTTATCCTACAAGAGATGGGCATAGTATACACATAAAGGATACTTTGTTCCCCAAAAGTTGAGTCCACATTCCTCTCCAAAAGAAATATCCACATGGGAGAGTTCTCAAGATAGATCCAATGCTGGGTCACAAAATGTATCTCCATCACTGTCATCCCGTTGCTCATTGATTTGTTCGAGCAGGCACCAGTAACGTCTCTTATTGAGAGACTTATTATTACTGGTTTTGGTATATCCAATATGCATGGGTAGCTTGCCAGACTCTGCCGTGCGGGCTCGATACTCTTGGTAGCTTGCCGGGCTTTCCGAGAGGGGTGGAGGAATCGAACACGGGTCGGCCGCATGAAAGGAGAACGCCCAACTGCTGTGCTATCGCTCCATAAAACTAAGAAATAGAAATCCTATCAACGATTGTCTCAGACCATGCTCTAAAAATGGAAATTAATCACAAACAAAAATGGGAAAATAGTCAAACACTTGGAAATTAAACAAGCAAAAAATAAATAAATAAAACAAAAGGGGATTTTCTGAGTAATATAACTAATAAACACCCCATAAATTGAGCCTCTCAGACCAACTTGGTAAAAACATGAGGGGGAGCTGGAAGGATGGTGACGGCGGCAGGACCCCAGACTGATGACTGGGCATGACTTGCTCGGGCGTGTTTAGTTCACGGAAAGTCCTGCCGCTGCTTGCAGCCTTCCGATGGATGCTATCCTGGGTTGTATTGTTGGTGTGAGAGTGGATTTTTCTGTTCTGTTGGGTCTCTGTGAATTGTATGAAAGATTTGCTTATAAAGTCGGAAGATTAAGAAGTCAGAGTTTATTATACGGTTTAAGTAGATGAGTCTGGTTCCCACCCCCCCCCCCCCAATGTCCAGGCTTCTTTTGTGACCTGTGTACAATGTCACTTTTTTTTGTTTGTTTTTTGTTATTTGGGTCATACCCAGCGATGCACAGGGGTTACTCCTGGCTCATGACTCAGAAATTACTCCTGGCGGTGCTCGGGGACCATATGGGATGCTGGGAATTGAACCTGGGTCAGCTGCGTGCGATGCAAATGCCCTACCTGCTGTGCTATCGCTCCAGCCCCTAAAATGTCACTTATTCTGTCTCATGATGTTTGGTCTGTTGTACAGCCTCTTACACCTTGTACTCCGCCGTCCTCATGCCTCCATGTGTGATGATCCCGTCTTGTCCCCATGCTGCTCTGTCTCCAGCGTGCTTTTTCCTCGTCTGAAATCTTGATGGACCTCTCTTGGCCTGCACTGCAGCAGTTACTGATGTCTCAGCTTTCTGTGTCTCCAGCCACGGCCACGATGCTGGGGGGTGAGACTCCTGTGCTCTGCACCCAACTCTGGCAGTTGTTATCTCTGCCATCACCATGTGTGAGTGACTCCTGTGCTCAGTACCTGCTCCCAGGCTGCGGGTCTGAGCCCTCCTCCAGTCTGCGAGCCCTGTCTCCTTTGGGCCACCAGATCTACAGTCCTCTGGGTGTAGGTGAGTGTGTGACGAGAGTTTGCCTGGAGGTTGCCTTTCATCTGCGCTCAGCAACCACCCCAGCCATGCCGCTACCTCTCTTGATTAGATTTTTTTTTTTGATGGATGAGAATTATTTTTTGTTATTGGTTTAGGGCCTTGCCTGGCAGTGCTCCGGGCTTATACTCTTGGGTCTACACTCAAGGGTCAGTCCTGGCAGGGCTCAGGGGACCATATGGGGTGACAGGATTGAACCTGGGTTGGCTGCGTGTGCAAAGTGAGTGTTCTCCCCACTGTCCCAATGCTCAGGCTCTGATGGGCAAGATTTAAACTGACCAACTCAGTTCACCAGTCATGCCGCCGTTCCTCTCTCTGTGTATCAGTATGTAGGGCTCAGTGAAAGATTACTCCCCAAACAGTTACTTTGCAGTAACTGTTTTCGACAACTTCTAAAAAATGGTAATGTACATTCCAATTTTAGGTTTATGCCTCTGCAAGTTTGTACTTATTGCAGAATGATATACACATATATGTGCATATATATTATGTATATGTATATATGCACACACACATGTATATAAAATACAGTCAGATATTAAACCAGTGCCATTATCTCAATCTGAGACTCTAAATAGTTCCTTTTATTTGGAAGATGCCTTGGTAACTTGATCATTTATTCTAGCGTTCACTGCGTAGCCTTTGAGAGAATAGATAGAAAACAGATTTTGATGCTCTGGATGTTCTCAATTTTTTTTTCAGTTTGTTCTGGCATATTCCCATGTTGCTTTTGATATTTATTTATACTTATTTTTAGTGAAGCAAAATAGTTTTTATTGAAAGAAATTTAGAGAAGTTTGAAGGGAGACAAAGGAATATGCTGTCTCCTTTCAACAGAGAACACTGGCTTCTCTCTTGAGTGGAAACAGCAGAGAATGGCTCTTAGAAGAAGATTATAGACAATTTCTCCTAAATGTCCTGGCCTCAAGTTCTTGGCATACATGAGAATCTGGGCATTATCATGGGGGAAAAGCCTCGTACTCTGGATGGTCCTTTCAGCATCTTATCAGGATTCTCCTCTAGTGTTTTTCTGCTGGGGTCTGCCCTCTCTTGGCGGGGGTCTAGCTTTCTGCATCTCCGAAGAGCTCAACATTTGCGCCTTCCCAGCTGGACTCTCACCCGGACCCCTGTAATGAACCTTGTAATCCAGGCTGTAGAAGCAGTCTGCACACTCTGGTCAGGGGCCGTGTTCAGCCCTGGCCCGTTCCGTGGGGATGCCTGTCTCAGTTGACTGAAGGTTGAGGACAAGAGAGGGGTGTCACTGTCCTTGGCCTGTTTCCCTCTCAGGAGAAATGAGAGTGGAAGGATTAGGTAGCCACTGAGTTTCTCCTCCAAAACCCATCTGATTAGATAAGTCACTTCACCTCCCTCAGGAAGAGGGAGAATTCTGGTGGAGACAAGGGCACCTTACACTCAGGTGTGAGTCCTCGAGGAGGAAAAGTCCCTGGTGAAGCTCAGAAATTCCCTCAGTGCTGGCGCACAAGCCTGGTGCAGAGCAGAGGGTTTGTTTGATGGGTATCTGTATCTGTATTGATCCCCAATATAACTTCGTCTTGTTAGATGAGGACTATTATTTCAGGCAGTATAGAACACTTTATTTATTTATTTATTTATTTATTTATTTATTTATTTATTTATTTTTGCTTTTTGGGTCACACCTGGCGATGCACAGGGGTTACTCCTGGCTCCACACTCAGGAATTACTCCTGGCGGTGCTCAGGGGACCATATGGGATGCTGGGATTCGAACCTGGGTCGGCCGCATGCAAGGCAAACGCCCTACCCGCTGTGCTATCACTCCAGCCCCAGAACACTTTAGATTATAGTTTTCTTTTCTTTTTTTAAAAAATTTTATTTTAATGAATCACTGTGAGATACAGTTACAGACTTACAAACTTTCATGATTGTGTTTCAGTCAAACAATGTTCAAGTACCCATCCCTCTATCAGTGCCCACTCTCTACCACCAATGTTCCCAGTATCCCTCCCCCAACCCCCACCTTTCCCACCCCCTGCCTCTGTGGCAGGCATAATCCCTCTTACTCTCTCTGTCCTTTTTGGTGTTATGGTTTGCAATACAGGTACCAAGCGGCCATCATGTCTGGACCATTGTCTACTTTCAACACGTATCTCCTGTCCCGAGTGATCCCTCCAACCATCACTTATTAGTGGTCCCTTCTCTATCCAAGCTGCCTTTTCCCCTAGCACATGAGATTGGCTTCCAAGCCATGGAGCTATCCTGACCCTCATCTCTACTGTCCATAGGTGTTAGTCTCTAACATCTCTACTGTCCATTATGTTACTTTATATTCCATAAATGAGTGCAGTCATTCTATGTCTGTCCCTCTCTTTCTAGATCATTTCATTTAGCATGATACTCTCCATGTTGATCCACCTGTATGCAAATTTCATAATTTCCGATTACAGTTTTCTTATCTGTTGTAAAAGCAACCATATGCCTGCAGAATCAAGAAAGCATTAGCATCCTGATGCAAAATGAAGTCCCGGGGGAAAGTACTTAATACTCAGGACTGCAAGGTGGGGTCTGACTTAGTCTAGACACCTAGAGGAATCCTGCTTCCCAGCTACCTCCCTCAATTACTTGGTACTGTTTCTCAGTTCCTCTAGTGCTCCAATACACGCAGCTCTCTTTTGATTACAAACATATCTTAAGATATTCGGTCAGATGCTTTGCCAAAATAATCCAGACATTCTAATTCTATAAAGCAGAACAATGCGTAGGTTCTGAAAGAACTGACAGTTCTTTCATTCCTTGCTAAAAGTTAAAAAAAAAATATGTGGGAAACAAACTACCTCTCATGATAGCAAAGAACATGTACACATATACGTATAATTTCTATGTACATATATAGAAATAGAACATTATATGTGAGCTGCTTTAGGCATGGCATGCTGAGATATGGCATAGCACTGAGTAAGTACTCAGTAAACTATCTCCTTTCTCTGAACTGTCTGAAAGGATCCATGAAGTCAGCAATACAAGATATTTTCACTGTTTTTCCTTAAATATTATGATTAAGGTTTAATTAATGGCAGAAATGGAAAAATTTAGCTTTCCCCAAAGTTTTTAAGTTCACCTTACAAATCTCTTGTATTTATATCTCTAGTTGTAAAAGATAGTTTTTAGGGGGATCTTCACAAACTAATTAAATGTGGTTAAGTATTTTCAGAAGGTATAGAAGGCACAGAGCCTGGCAAACTACCCATGACATATTTAATATGCCAAAAACAGTAACAACAACGTGCTATTTGTGTTCCTGGAGCGAGCAGATGCCATCGGGCTACATTTGCACGTGACATGGATAAATGGAGACATTACTGGCGCCTGCTTGAGCAAATCGATGAACAACAGAATGACAGTGACATAGTGATACAGTGATGTATGATATGTATATGTGTATGCATATGTATATATATACACATAGACGCACAGGACACTGAGACTTCATTGATTATGCAGAACTCACATGCACACACACACACACACACACACACACACACAAACACATACCACACCACACCGCCACTACTCTCACCACCACACTTTCTAGTGCCCGGTGGCTCCATCCTGCAATGCTTAGGGGACCATGTGGCACTGGGGGTCTAACATGGACCCTTAATCACAGAACATAAGCCCCAGCCCGCTGTGCCATCTCCCAAGCCTATTCAAAAGCAACTTCGAAAACCTTATAAAAACTTCCATCTACCTTCTGACTATCAATAGGGACTTGTGGGCACATGTAATCACAGCCCTGTGTGTTTCTCTAGCCTCCCGGAGTAGAGGATGGAGTGACCCAGACAGATTCCCTGACAGGTCAGCAGGAGCCCCGGAGGCTGGGCTGGGTGGCAGAGAGACTCTGTGTGGACTCAATTTGAGTCAGCCCTGCTGAGAACAGAAGCCACTGCCAACTGGTTAGATCTAAAATAAATAAATATTATGTGCTTGGCAGAGTCGGAAAGTCATCAGTTGCAGTAATAAAATGCAGCATATTTGTGACTCAAAATAAAAGGGCAAAGTCTAACCCTTGAGGTCTGCCAGGGCGGAGAGGGCAGTGTTGGTGTCCTTCAAGGCAGCTGGAGGGACAGGAAACAGACCTGCTGGACTTTGGCCTGGGAATTTATCTAATGTTCCCTTAGCCTCCCCCTCCTCCCTCCCCCCATCCAGAATGTAATTCTGAGTCTCGGGGATTTCAGGTATACCCAGTTAAAGGAGAGAAGCTATGAAATATCTGTGGAAATTTTTCACATCCAAATCATCGGGAAGACCTTTTGTCATCCTAGGTCTACATTATTCAGCCTAGCTTTGCCTCACTTAGGGCACACCAATAACTGCTGTCTGTAAATCTCCCTCCGTCTGGGAATAAGGTGACTCCTTTTGCCTGTTCATCAAATGCAAACACTCTGGATTTCAAACCACTCACGGAATAGAGAAATCAAAATAACGACTAAAAGATTACATCTGTGCCCATCATTCACTTTAAGAAATAAAATATTCCAAATACCTGTGTGCCCTCCTCTGTTTTATTTTCTTCTTACTCTCAAAGGCACTATGCTTCTGAATTTATTATACTAATGCGGCTCTTCATATGTTTACTGCAGTCACATCTGTCCATATGGTATTAGTGTGTTATTGAACACCAGGTATCAGTGGATAATTATTATATGGTTCTAGAAAAAGCAGCTTCTTGTCATTACTTTTTGTGACTTATTTATGAAAATTTGAATAGGTTTTTTTCAGCTCCTTTTCCCTAATGAATGACACTGTTTTGGGATCATCCCTGGCCATGCTCAGGGCTTACTGCTCTCAAGGATCGCTCCTGGCTTCAGGGACATGCTAGGGAGCTAACCTGGGTCAGCCACATGCAAAGCAAGCCCCGGCCTTACCCACAGTACTATCTCTCCGGCCCCTGTTATTTCAGTTTTTAATATAGAAAGGATTTCTTGCATTTGCATTCATGCAAGTTATTGGTCAGAGTTGTCCTGTTTGATAATGTTTTTGTTTGGTTGGTATCATAACCTTTAAAAATATGCTTGGAAAGGTTTCCTCACTCTGTTTCTCACTTTCTGTTTTCTAAGGTATGTAAGACCTTTAGTTTAAATATATGTAGCATTAGCTTTGGCTCCAATTTTTGCTATTGAAAACAATAAAAACTTGTGTCTGTTCCGTTATTCAGGGTGATTATCTAGTCTTAACATTTTTGGTTTACTATTCATATTTATAGTACCTCTCTTCAAATAGATTGATCTCTCTCTCTCTTTTTTTTTTTTTTTTTGCTTTTTGGGTCACACCTGGAAATGCACAGGGGTTACTCCTGGCACTGCACTCAGGAGTCACTCCTGGCAGTGCTCAGGGGACCATATGGGATGCTGGGAATCGAACCTGGATCGGCTGCGTGCAAGGCAAACACCCTCCCCGCTGTGCTCTCGCTCCAGCCCCCGGATTGCTCTCTTATGTGGCTGTTTGAATGCATCTTCCGCCCTCAGTGCCTAAGAATTCCTGTTGTTCTACATTGTTATCTCCATGTGTACCTGATATGTATCTTCTTTGTAAACATCAAATGGTATCTCCTCTTCTGGATTTCACTTTTTTTTAGCGACTTTGTGGGGGAGAATATCTTTCAAGTGGTGCTAAGGGGTCCCATGCCACCTGACAGAGTTCAGTGCGTGAGCCCTGCTTTGTAGTGGTGCCAGACCCAGTGCCGGGGGTAGGGTCGTCAGGGCCGAGGGTGTGATGCTCAGAAAACACAGGGGCTACATCTGGGAGCTGGGGTGGGACACGTGGTGCCAGCAATGAGCTCAGGGCTCCAACCCTTGGGGTGAGTTTTATTTGTTTAGTTCCAGGGCTCCACTGAAACTGAACGTGCTTACATTTTGTTAAATCCCTAGACAAATTCCATGTGCTGGGACTTGTACAGGGGGCATTATTTTGATGATTATTCTTTTTCATTCAATTTGTAAGGAATTTCAATATGATCTGTCACTGTTGCCTCCTCTTATAAATTTTGTGTGATTTCAGGTGGCCACGATGAGCAAAGACATCTGGCTTCCCTGCTCCAGAACTTTATCCTCGGCTTTTTAAAAACTAGGACATCCCTGACTCTGTTCTGATTTATGCTGCTTCTGCATTCCTTCTCACTTTTATCTGGATTTTCTTCATCTCTTGCCTCCATATTTACTTTCCCCTTTGTGGCTGGAGGTCTCCCCACTGCTCGGGAGGTCTGTGGGCCCCACCATTAGGTCCTGGCCGACTTGGCTGACATTTCAGTACAAGGGTCTGAGGATGCGATGGTGCTCTGGCTCTGCAGGGCCCAGGATATCCCGGTCACCCTGGGTGTGCTGGGGCTCTCCAGGGCTGCACCCAGTGGTGCTGGGCATGGAGCCCAGGGAGGGTGCCTACCAGCATGTCACCGACCCACTGTACTGTCCCTAGCCCCCTGCCTGCATCTAATGTTTCTATCCTACTTTAGTACATCCTCCTTCGATCCTTTTCCTCTCTGCGGAATAATTTTTTTCCCACCCATGATGCTCAGGGCCTACTTTTCGCTCTGTGCTTCTGTGCTCAGGAATCACTCCTGGCTGTGTGTGTGTGTGTGTGTGTGTGTGTGTGTGTGTGTATGTGGGGGGCAGGACACTGTATTCGGTACCAGAGATCAGATCCAGGCCGATCACATGCAAGGCAAGTGCTCTATCTGTTGTACTATTTCCTCTGGCCTGAGATTTTGTCCTATAAATGAGATTTAATGTCTTAATTTAGAAACTGGGTTGGGCCAAGACCGTTGTTCTGAGACCCCCAAATATGATTTGCGTTTTCTTGCATTCACAGCTGAAAAGAATTTCAGTTCATCTTTTCTTATGTTGCTCTGGTGGTATTTTCAGTTGCAAATTTTGAGACTCTTGACCTGAAGCTACCACTGTCTTTATTGAGTTTTTTTATGCTTGTTTTAAAGTGTTCTTGTTAGTTCCTTAAGGGGTCTTGTAGCTGACATCACTGGTTGTGATTAGTGATTTGTTAATACCTAGTCATATTTTGGAGATTCAAGAGTGCTAGATATCTGTGATATTTTGACTTATCTATTTTATTTTTGTATCTACTTTTATGAGGGGTAAAGTTGGGGGGAATCTCTCTCTCTCTCTCTCTCTCTCTCTCTCTCTCTCTCACACACACACCCACACACACACCCACACACACACACCCCTACCTAGCCCTAGCCCTAGTTATTTATTCCCAGAATCTTTCTGGTTTCTGTTTTTGCTCTTCTATAGAAGAATTTGTATAAGGTTGACATTATTTCTATCTAAATGTTTGGAAGAATTCCCTGGTGAAACCATCTGTTCTAGAGAATATTTTTAAAACTTTTCATTATGGGAAAATTTAAACATGTATGAAGCAGAGGGACTATCAAAATGAGACTAGTATAACCACCATCGACTTTCAAAAATGATCAAAACATGCCAAATCTTGTTTCATCAAGAAAGCACAACAAAACAAAAGCATCCGAACACCCCACCAACACATATTAAGACATTACTTTTTAAATTGTAGTAACATCGCACTGGGACATATTTTTCAGGTTGCATCACTGAGAATCCACCTGTGTATGGCCAACCCAAAGTTCAGTTCTTTCCCCTACGTGTTCATTTGTCTTCTTTGTCCCAATTTACTCCTCCTTCTCCCCCTTCCTTTCTGGTAATTATTTAATAGTCTGATAGTACCAAAGTTCATTTTGCTTTCTTTGGTGTTTATTTTTTGAACAGAAACACGATGCCGTTATCATGCCCAAGCAAGTTTTTTTAGCAGTAACACTTCCTAAATTATGTTATGAATATTAAAAAAAGTTTCTCCATACATTTTCATTGATTAAAAGGTTTAAATATCACAATATTGCCATATTTATTATTTTATTTTATCAAATATAGATTTTGTTTCTTATCTAGCATATAACTATTAAGATTGAAATAGACCGTGCCCATCATCAGTTGATTCAGTAAAGAAGACCTGAGATCGCCTAGACCTGGATATGCTATATTTAAATTATCATTAATTTCAACATGTATTCTGACTTTTGCTCTTAGTTCAACATCATCTGGGAGTAATTAATCACTATACTGCGTAGTTTTCAAGCATGAGAATTTTCTAAAGATTTTTATGTTGCTGTTTCTGAAGCATATCTGCTTTGGTCAACAAACTACCTTTCTAAAATAATTTCTACTTTGGTCAGCAAATAACTTTTATAATTAAAAATGATCACAGTTGTTTTTAATGATCTGGTTTTATAATCTAGGCCAAGTTTATTGATCTTTTAATTTGATATTTTACATAGTTTCTGGATTATTTGTCTTGAATTCACCAAGAGGTGGCTAGTAAATTCTCTCACTAAGTAGATTTTTCTGTTTATCATTTTATTGCATTTTGATACTAAATTTCTAGGTGCACATACTTTGGGGGCTGGTGTCTCTCTGGTGAATTTTCCATTTTGTCATTGATGGTCCTTTTTTGTTGTTTTTTTAAATTTTTTGTTTTTTGGGGCCATGCATAGCGGCGCCCAGGGGTCACTCCTAGCTCTGCCCTCAGAGTTAACCCCTATCAGAGTGTTAGCTGGTGGGCCAGGGGGCCATCTGGGATGCTGGGATGGAACCTGGGTTGGCCACGTGCAAGGCAAGCACTCTGCCTGCGGTACTAGCACTCCAGCCCTGATAGTCCTTCTTATCGCTAGTGGTGGTTTTTATCTTGAAACCTCCTTTGCTAGGTGTTACTGTAGTTATGCCGATTTCTTTGGTCTGGATTTCTTAAAGATTCTTTTTCCGTTTAGCTTTCAAACTTCATCTTTGTGTCACAGATATTTATTTTATGAATAATGTGGCTTACATATGTGTTTAAACATATTATTTTACTATTTATTACTTGTTTCATCTTTGAAAAATATTTTAATTTCTTTTTATGCATTTTTAGAGTATTGTCATCATTGTAATCAGTGATTCAACAGTTTCATTGATCTTTCTTTTAAATGTATCTGCATTTGACTCTCTTGCTTTTGGATCGATTTTAAAACATCATTCAACTTTTTCCAATATAAACTTGAAAGCTGTGTTTCTAAGTATTATTCTAGTAGTAATAGTAAAGATTACAGTACCACACTTTATTTATAAAAGTGTAATACTAATTTTACTCTGATTTTGGATGATAGAAGGAATCTAACATTATAATAGTCCTATTGATTAAGCTCCCAGCTGAATTATAACTTCAGCTTTATTTTTATATATTAAACTCTTGATTCAGGTTAGAATTTTTCTATCCTGTTTTCCTATTCACTAATTCTTTCACAGCCTAAATTAGCTAGTTAAATAAATTCCTAATTTTCATTTGTCTATTTTTTCTCCCTTCCTTCCTTCCTTCCTTCCTTCCTTCCTTCCTTCCTTCCTTCCTTCCTTCCTTCCTTCCTTCCTTCCTTCCTTCCTTCCTTCCTTCCTTCCTTCCTTCCTTCCTTCCTTCCTTCCTTCCTCCCTCCCTCCCTCCCTCCCTCCCTCCCTCCCTCCCTCCCTCCCTCCCTCCTTTCTTCTTCTTTCTTTCTTCTTTCTTTCTTCTTCTTTCTTTCTTTCTTTCTTTCTTCTTTTCTTTCTTTCTCTTTCTTTCTTTCTTTCTTTCTTTCTTTCTTTCTTTCTTTCTTTCTTTCTTTCTTTCTTTCTTTCTTTCTTTCTTTCTTCCTTCTTCCTTCTTTCCTCCTCCCTCCCCTCCCTCTCCTTTCTTTCTCTCTTTCTCCCTTCCTCCTCCCTCCCTCCCTGCCTCCCTCCCTCCCTGCCTCCCTCCCTCCCTCTCTCTCTCTCTCTCTTTCTCTCTCTCTTTCTTTCTTTCCTTTCTTTCTTTCTTTCTTTCTTTCTTTCTTTCTTTCTTTCTTTCTTTCTTTCTTTCTTTCTTTCTTTCTTTCTTTCTTTCTTTCTTTCTTTCTTTTCTTTCTTTCTTTCTTTCTTTCTTTCTTTCTTTCTTTCTTCTTTAGCTTTTTGGGTCACACCAGATGATGCACAGGGGTTACTCCTGGCTCTGCATTCAGAAATTACTCCTGGCGGTGCTCGGAGGACCATAGGGGGTACTGAGAATCGAACCGGCTTAGTCGCGTGCAAGGCAAACGCCTACCCACTGTACTATCGCTCCAGCCCATGATTGTCTATTTTGATCATTACATTCCACTTGATTCTTTTCTAGGGGAAGGGTGGTGAGTAGTGTGTGCCTGGAGATGCTCGGGTGGGGCCTGCAGATCCTGCCCAGGGACCACCGCACCCTCTTCCTGGTGTCACAGAGATATACAGCTGTCAAAACTCTGGTCAGTTTGGAAAATTATGTGTTTGTCAAATACCTCGAAGGACAAAAGAGCCCTAAGAGCTGAATTTCATTTTTAAGTGTTTATCACTATCCTGGGCCAATTAATCTCACAGTATTTTGTTAGCTCTCCCATAGTTTCAAGAAGATTTTTTAAATAAAATTGTGTAGTTTTCTAGTTGTTTTAGTTAATCCAAAATAGTGTATTGTTATTAACAAGTATGATAGTTGCCCCTCACTGCGCTTCTATTTTTGTCTGTTTTAGGGCCATACCTGGTTGGCGGTTCTCAGGGGCTACTCCTGGCTCAGTGCTCAGGGATTGAATCCAGATAACTAGCGTGCAATACACATACAGTAGCCCTTTCACTGTCTCCTCATATCCCTACTTAATTTTTTGATCAGTTTGGATATTTTTGCAAATAGTGTGCTGGTATTTTGATTAACAATTGCTTTAAATTTATAAATTAATTTGTAGAGGTTAAACTACTCCAATACTTAATCATCTAGCACATTAAAAAAGTATTTGTCACTACCTATAAAACTTCAATCAAGATTTTTTACTCTATTTTTTTTTGGTCCAAGTATTGATGTCCCTGGGCTTCATTATTTTAGTATCCAACATATCATTTTTCTCCAATAACTCTTTTCACATTGCTTTAGCAGTTGTTCTTACATTTAAAAAAAAACGAGTTTTTGTATAAATTTGTCTAGTTGCACAGTCTTATGGGTTCTTTTTATTAGTTTTGCTTAATACTTGTGAATTGTCATAAGGTCATCTTTATATTTATTCATTGTTAAATGCCAGTACCTAGCATGTTGCCAAACTTAACAAGTATTTAACAAATATCTGTTGGGTGAGAAAATGAATGTATAAATGAACATTCTTATGATTTACTTCAATAGGAATATGCTGAAATGCTTTCTAAAGTAAAAACATTACTATGCTATGATAAATTTCAATGCTAACATGTTTATTTTTCTATCTTTAAAAATTTTCTTCATGTATAAATACTTAAATAAACCAAAATAATTTATAAAACGATAGAGATTTTGAATATATTACAAAATCCACTTGTTCTTAAAAATCTTGCTATCATTTGTTGGAAAGTTATCAGCATATCCTGATTTGTAAAGGCTATTTTATTGTATATAAATATACAAATATACAATATTCATCATGTGATTTATTCCCTCTAGAGTTGCATTGAATAATGCTTATAACTGTTTTAGCAATATGTGGTAATATTAAAAAGTTTTAAGCAGGTTTCATGGAAGAGATGGGCCTAACATACATATGTAGGGCATTTTGTCCCCCAAAAGTTGAGTACACATTCTTCTCCAAAAGAAGTACCCACATGGGATAGTTCTCAAGATAAATAAAATGCTGGGTCACAGAATGTATCTCCAGGGCTGGAATGATAGTACAGTGGGTAGGGCATTTGCCTTGCATGTGCCCGACCCGGGTTCGATTCCCAGTATCCCATATGGTCGCCCAAGCACCACCAGGAGTAATTCCTGAGTGCATGAGCCAGGAGTAACCCCTGTGCATCGCTGGGTGTGACCCCAAGAAGCTAAAAAATCCACAAAAACTAAAAAACAAAATGTATCTCCATAAAACTAAGAAATAGAAATTATATCAGCTGGAGCAATAGCACAGCAGTTGGGCATTCGCCTTTCATGCGGCAGACCCAAATTAGATTCCTCCGCCCCTCTCGGAGAGCCCGGCAAGCTACCGAGAGTATAGAGCCCGAGAGGCAGAGCCTGGCAAGCTACCCATGCATATTGGATATGCCAAAAACAGTAACAATAAGTCTCAATGAGAGACGTTACTGGTGCTTGCTCGAACAAATCGATGAGCAACGGGATGACAGTGACAGTGACAGTGACAATCAATCTCAGACCATGCTCTAAAAATGGAAATTAATCACAGACAAAAAAGGGAAATACTCAAACACTTGGAAATTAAATAAGCAATAAATAAATAAAATAAAGGGGATTTTCCGATTAATAAAACTAATACCAATCCCATAGATTGAGCCTCTAAGACCAACGTGGTGAAAACTTTTCTTGTATGCTTTAAAAAAGAGATACAAATTTGCAGTTGCTCTAGCCTGTCAATATGAACATGAAAGCCAGACAGCCTGTTTTTAATTTATTTTGGTGTCCGTCCTGGGGTCTTACTAATAGTTTAATATAGTAATAAATATTTTGAAAGACTGAGAAACAAGAAGAAACCAAAGGCTTGCTTTTTTGTGTGTGTGTGTGGGAAAGAAGACCAGGTTAGCGGTGATGTATCGACAGTGGAAGCTTCTGGAGACTTTGCTGGTCGTGGTGTGGTAAGGTGCAGAAATCTTATATATTGATACTATAAACTTGAACATTATTCTAACTACCTAAGTTATAATAAATAACTAAACTTAAAAAGTTGTGGAACTTTTTTTTTAATCTTGAAAATCAGCATGTAGGATTAAAGTACACCAACAAATTAAAAGCAACAAATTTTGTTTTCCAAATTTTGTTTTCCAAAATTTTTTTGTGTTTATGAAAGCAAACTATTATTATTTACATGACAGATAAATAATTGAGGATTTCCCTGGATTTTTGGGACGGTTCCTCACTGATGAATTTGAGTAGAGTTGAAAGTGTCAAGCTTGATGGGGCCGGAGCAATAATACAGCAGGTAGAGTGTTTGCCTTACAATTGGCCAACCCGCGTTCCATCCCTGGCATCCCATATGATACTCTGAGCACCTTCAGGGGTAATTCCTGAGTGCAGAGTCAGAAGTAACTCCTGAGCATCACCCAGTATAGCCCAAAAAAGAAACAAAAAATGTATCAGATTTGAGAGCCAATAATTGGTACAGCTATTAAAGCATGTTTTTCTCTTGCATCAGTAAGATAGAAAGAATTGCTTATGAGAAGATAAAGAATCACTCTGGGCAAGATTCCAGAGTGACTCTTGTAAAAATCTTTTTTAAGAGTATAGTGACCAATTGTCTCTAGGCAATCAAGTAACTAAATATTAAATTTTATACTATTGCTTCCTCTATGGAATTGAGGATCTATAAATTTAAACAAGTGTATTGTCCATTTACTTCCTATAAATGTCTTTTAACAGTTGACATTTGGTAAATAGATATGTACTTCCTGACCTACATAACTGACACAACAGATAGCAGAGAACTAAGCGTGTGTAATTATGGTTTGCTCACTGATTCATTAGTAGGCAAACTCATTTGTGCTTTCAGCAGCCACCCAACTCTGCAAAACACAGTTCTGTATAGTAAATAGGGGCAAATATATATATAGGGGCAAATATATATATATATATTTTAATTAGTGAATCACTGTGAGACAAAGTTACAGACTTACAGGTTTCCATGCTTACGTTTCAGTCATAACAATGATCGAGTACCCATCCCTCCACCAGTGCCCATTTTCCACCACCAATGGTCCCAGTATCCCTCCCACCACCCCCACCCTGTCCCCTTCACCCCACCCTGCCTCTGTGGCAGGGCATTCCCATTTGCTTGCTCTCTCTTTCTGGGTGTTGTGGTTTGCTACAGAGGTATTAAGTAGGCATCTTGTTCAGTCTATAGTCTATTTTCAGCCCATATCTCCCATCCCTAGTGCACCCGCCTAGCACCCTTTGCTTGGTGATCCCTTCTCTATCAGAGCTGCTTCTTCACCTAGCATGTGAGGTCAGCTTCCAAGCTGTGAAGTACTCTTCTTGGTACTTATCTCTACTATTCTTGGGTGTTAGTCTCCCATTCTGTTACTTTATATTCCATAAATGGCTGCAATCTTTCTATGTCTGTCCCTCTCTTTCTGACTCATTTCACTTAACATGAGGGGCAAGTATATTTTTAGTCAAACAAATTTGGTTCATTTCTTAGTCCCACATAATTCTTAAACAAATCAGTAAGCAAACTGAATGTTAATTTTCTCAGGAATAAAATTGTGGTGTGGATGTAATAAGAATAATACACTTAAATTGGGGGTTAGAATTGGACATGCTTAGTTTTCTGCTATCTGTTGTGTCGGTTATGTAGGTCAGGAAGTACATATCTGTTTTACCAAATGTGAACTATGAACAAAACATTTATAGGAAGAGAATGGACAATACACTTGTTTAAGTTTATAGATCCTTAATTCCATAGAGGAAGCAATAGTATAAAATTTAATATTTAGTTACTTGATTGCCTAGAGACATTTGATCACTGGACTTTTAAAAAAGATTTTTTAAAGATTTTTACAAAAGTCACTCTGGAGTCTTGCCCAAAGGTGACATTGATCCTGTTGAAAACAAGTATCTTAGGATGTTTGTAGAACAGGGGGAAAAATTCAATAATTGAGTCAATAAACATGATGGTAAAATACATGGAGACATATGCCTTGCAGCTAGTGTTGGCTCCTAGAAATACCTATGAAATACTGTAGAAGTATTCTATTTCTGTGGCATTTAGTACAGAAGCCACTAACCACATGTGACTATGAAACATTGTGTGGCATATGACAAAGAAACTGAATTTTAAATCACGAATCACAAATCACGAAATCCCATTAATCTTCAATTTCTTGAGCGGGCTCAGTAACCTTTCCATTTGTCCTTTCCCTGAGATCTTAGAAGTCTCTCTCAACTGGGCCTTCCCAACAATGTTGCACTGGGGGCTCTTTCAGGGTCAGGGGAATGGGATCCAGCTTGTTACTGGATTTAGCATATGAATACACCCTGGGAAGCTTGTAAGGCTGTCCCATGTGGGCAGGAAACTCTCAGGAGATTGCCAGTTTCTCTAGAGGGAGAAGTAGGCTACAAGATATCGCGCGAGGCCGTGCACTTCTGGGAGCTTGCTTTTAAGTCTCTGGATGTTGGCCGTTGATGGGATTACACACACCTGGGTTCCTCTGCTGGTACCTTCATGCATGAGGCCTGTCCGATAGTGTGGAGAGGGGCCTCGAGCATGGCTGTAGCTAGGTTCTGGTGGTCTTTGGCCGCTGGGAGCTCTGTTCAGGGTGGGGAGGGAAGCTGGAGCCCATCCCCTCCGAGGGGCCCCAGGGAAGACAGCCAGGCATGCGGGTATAAAACTCTTTTTAAATATTTAAATAAATATTTTAAATAATATTAATATTTTAAATCGCCATGAATGGCTATCAACTAATGTACTGGAGACCATAGTTCTATGGTGTCCAGACCATAAGCTGAATTGGTAAATGATTCAAAAAGGTTTGAATAGTTTTGAATAGTTTTCTCGATAGTTTCCAATGGATGGTATTTAGTGTACCAAAGAAAGTTGCCCGGTAGATAGCATTTGTGTACAGCTGCATCATAGTTCTTGATACAGAACTTGCCAGCCTTGAATATGTATAGCCCTATGGATTCTCCGTTTGGCTTCACTGCCGTTCCGTAGCATGTCTACTCACCTGGCTTGGGCAGCTTGGCTGTGAAACCTTCATTCTCACTAACCCATCTCCAAGAGCTGATATACACACTGGGAAAAAATGTGGGCCATCTGTAGCTGCAGATGGGGATTTGTGGACGGTGTACAAGTTACAGTCACAGAATCAGCAGAAATGCCTCAAAATATGCCATTCAAATGGACCGGTAAGAACGGTGAAGAGAACATTATCTTCTTCAGATACTTGGTCTCACCAACCCACGTGGTTAAAGGCTTCCTATGGGGTCATGGGTTCATTCTGTTTTTCTTACTCCCAATTATATTGCTGTGAGTTTCAGCTGGCGGCACGCAGAGAGGCAGGGTCAGTTCCACTGCATGGACATCTGCAGCATCACCTAATACTGCGCTGTCACTTTCTACCTTGTGGTTTTTGCTGCACAAATAAGTTGCAAGGGATCTTTTGACTTTTTCAGAATGTTTACCATGGGCAATGGTTAGTGGATTTGATTCTGTTGATGAAGTGAGTTAATTTTTTACCCTTTTTTGGAGTTTTTTTATGTATAGCCCCTATCAAATAATTTTACCACTTCAAACTTGAAATTATGTCGAGGCTATTAGATGAAATAGTTTGAATTTACTAATAGTGTATTAATTTACTAATAGGGTGTGAGCAGCTTAAACCATGAGGGCCTTGTAAGGAAAATCACCCTATGATACCAACAGCATTTTTCTCAAAATCCTAGAACTTTATCATCATCATCATCATCATCATCATCATCATCATCATCATCATCATCCCATTGATTGTCAAATTTGTCGAGCAGTCTTAGTAACATCTCCATTCGTCCAAGCTCTGAAACTGGAGGCTCTTACAGGGTCAGAGGAACGAGATCCAGCTTGTTACTGGTTTTGGCATATTAATACACGATGGGCACCTTGCAAGGCTCTCCCATGTGGGCAGGAAACTCCCAGAAATTTGCTAGGATCTCCCAGAGGGAGAAGCAGGCTATAAGTTAGAATTTTATGTTTTTACAAAATGCCTTGGTATTATATATATTTATATGTCATATTTGTTTAGCATGCAGTGGAATTGTATTGCAGCACAATTGAGGTTTAGCCTATGAATCTGGTGGAATGATTCAGCATAGAATACTGGTGTGAAAATTAATCCAGAGCCTAGGTATTTATTTAAAAATCCTGGAGTTTAGGAGACTCTCAGGGTTTGTTTTTATCTGGAGAAAACTCAGGAATGTTTTGAAGGAATTTAGCAGGAGGGACTGGCAGAAATTTAGTTTGTTTCTTAAATATTTAATTATTTCTCAGAGGACATACTTTGTTCTGTTGGATGAGCAAGGATTGTTTTGCAATTTGGATTTTATCAAGAGGGAGGATGTGGATGTGAAGAGAAGGCGACCCTTGTTTACTGTAGTTGGGCTTGTAAATAGGTATAGCTAGTGAGTGAAACATACAAATATTTCTCAGAAAACTTAAAGTGGACACTTTTATTTGATTCAATTATCTTGTTTCTTGTAGGTACTCCCAAATAAAACACCAGCTTATAAGTGTTTATGTATCCCACATTTATTATATTTATAAAACCAAGAGCAGGCAAATTGATGGAGAAGACTATAAATATGCAACGGAATACTGTTCAATATATATATAGATATATACTGTTCAATATATATATGTATATATATATATATATATTTTTTAGGTCACACCCGGCAATGCACAGGGGTTACTCCTGGCTCTGCATGCAGGAATTACCCCTGGCGGTGCTCAGGGGACCATATGGGATTCTGGGAATCAATCCTGGGTCAGCCGTGTGCAAGGCAAATGCCCTACCTACTGTGCTATTGCTCCAGCCCCTGAAGATATATATATATTTTAAAAAGAAACCTAAATTCTGTCATTTGCAGCAACATGGATAGATAGGCCTAGAGGCTATTATACTTAGTTGAAGTGTAATAGACATAGAGATGACAAACATGATTTCTCTGATATGTGTTAGAGAAGACAAGAAAATGGATGAACTAAGTGAAACAAAGAGAAACTCTGAGAACAATGACTTTAAACCACTGGTCCACAGACCGGCACGGACAGGTACCAGCCTCCCAGCAATATGAAGGTTGAAAAAATAAACACTTAGACTTTAGTGATGTAGCTTAAATTAGGGGGCACCAGGAGGGGAGGAGGGTGAGTAAATCTGGTCAGAGGGGCCAGTGATATGATAAAGGATAAAGTTGAATTTCTAGTGG
This sequence comes from Sorex araneus, assembly GCF_027595985.1. Lineage (NCBI taxonomy): Eukaryota > Metazoa > Chordata > Mammalia > Eulipotyphla > Soricidae > Sorex > Sorex araneus. The sequence continues at coordinate 201,601,671 of NC_073306.1, forward strand.
TTAATGTAATTTAAAGACATGTTGCTTTTCAATGATGTACACCTGAAACAAATAATGTGATAAGGCTCTGTTCCTCCGAGAGAAAATAAAAGTGACCTGGAACTGGGGCGGTAGTTCAGTGGTGCAGCATTTGCCTGGCGTGTGTAAAGCTCTGGATTTGATCCATGGCACCACCAACAATGAATCAGTAACTCAAAGGAGAGATGCTTGAGAGAGAGTCAGGTCTCTCTGCTATTGGGTGAGGAGGAACCGTTGCAGGCAATAAGGACATGCAAGGAGCCTCTGTGGGAAGATTAGTCTCTCAATGCTTCCCCACTAGGTGTAAAAGCAAATAGTTTAGCAGTTCTCTCTTTCCAGAGGGCAAGGACAGGTTAACCAAATGTGGAAAAAAAAGTTTTTTTTTATGTCTGTGGACAAAGGAAGTACATGTTCTGAAATGGAATTAGAACCAACCATTTGGGGGTATATTTACTTCCCACTCTGGTCTCCAGAGAGGAATGTGGTGAGTCCCTAAATCCCCCTTTTGCCCCTAGTCAAAGGATAACCTGGCCTGGAAGATGAATGGGGAGAAGCCAATATGGCACAGTCTCTCTCAGACCTACACAGAACGTGCCACTGGATAGCTTCCCTCGCTCAGCTGTGGGTACTCCGCAGACATTGTCTAGTTGCCTGTCCAGGGATCTGATTCAGGGGAGTGTTGGTGGCCAAACTCACCCATGTGCTTTCACCCAATGTTACCAGTAATTCAACTGTCATCATGCTACTCTTCATCTCAATCACACATTTCTTTCGCCATTGGTTCAAAACTCAGTTTGGCGAAGAGGTCATTTAATGATTGACTTACCATACTTTAACAGGTCTAGAAAACCGTAGTATAAATATTAACTGCTTCTGTTGCTTATACTTGGAGAGAAAGGTATGAATTTTATCCAGATCAGTTTCTGAATTAACTTTAGACTAAATAAAAATAATAGTAATCATTGTGATGAAATGCCCAATATTCCCAGTAGTGATATAAGCATTTAATGGATGTCAGTTCTTTCAACAAAGCTATTAGTTACATAAGACAATTAATCCCAGTTTTTCAGGAGAAGATACTGAGGTTTTGGTTGGTTGGTAGCTGTTCATGGGTTATGATCTCAGTTGCTCAAACGCTGAGGTCTGCATTTGTCTTTTTGAGCTGGGCTGATGCAAACTGTCAACGATCCTGGGTCAACCTTGAAACTGCCTTCACCTTCTCCCCAGTTTTCTTGTGCTTCATTTGGTTTTTCTCTGGCTTCTCTGACCCCGCTCTCTTGGTAATCTGCTGACCTCTGCTTGTCTCCTGTCTCTTGCAACTTCCCTGTGAAATATTTTCTTTGCTCTTATCCTTGGCTTTGTGGTTCAAGTTTTCTATTTACTTTATAAATATTATCTCTAATTTCAGTTCCTGAAAACTTACTCACTTTTTGTTTTTAAAAGAGGAACATGATCTAGAGGAGTTGAAGATGGGCGTGTGTGTAATAAACTCATCTACACAGCAAGTTAGAGTATAGTAAACTTCTCTACACAGCAGCTAGAGTGTAGCAAACTCATCTCCACAGCAGCTAGGATGTAGTAAACTCATCTACACAGCAGCTAGAGTGTAGTAAACTGGTCTACACAGCAACTAGAGCGCAGTAAACTTCTCTGCACAGCAGCTAGGGGCTGTAGTAAACTCCTCTACTCCGTGTTCACAATAGCTGTGTGCCCCTGTGGTCAGGGAAGAGCTATTTCTCTGAAATGCGTTAGGTCATCTGGAAGCCACTGTGGATTTTTGAACAGTAGGGTGAGCCGGTCAGGTGGTATTGTAGGGAGATTGGTGCTCAGGGAGTGGCGAGGAGACTGCAGGTTTGGAGGCTGGGAAATGTCAGCGGCTTATCCCACAGAATGTCAGAGGATTATCCTAGAGCCACAGAGATGTCTGTGGGCTGATGTGCGGAGAGTCGTGCCAGTGCTGTGGGTTGGGGCAGTAGCTACACAAGTAGAGAGATGAGTAAGCTAAAGGGACAGGTGGAAGTTAGGATCTGCTGAGCTCTGTTGTTCTCCAGTGTGGGAGCAGTGGTAGGTAAGGGTAGGGTAGGTAGAGAAGGGAACAGTAAGACAATAGTAGCTGGAAATGATCATGCTGGGCAAGAACTGAGTGTTAAAAGTAGGTAAAGGGACATACCTGATAATCTACAGGGCCCCAAAGGAAGAGAGAGAGAGATAGAGGCAGGCTGCAGGGAAGGGGGGTGGAAGGAATGGAGGGAAGGAAATAGGGGACACTGGTGCTGGGAAAAGTACACTGGTAGAGGGATGGCTGTTGGAACACTGTATGACTGAAACCTAATCATGAACAGCTTTCTGAGGGTCTATCTCACAGTGATTCAATACAAATAATTAGAAAAAAAACCCAGCTACTTCTAGGGACTTATGGGTAGACGGGACAACCATTCTGAGAGATAAAGAACATGGGAGGAAAATTTTTCTCCCAGGGACCCTGATGACTGTGAGTTGAGACTGGAATGTGCTGGATTTAGGGAATATGCGCTGGATATGCTCAGGAAGCAGTTGTAGATGTAGGACTGAAGCGGATTGAGCTGAAGAGGGTTCTGTGCAATGCAGAGCGGGCAGTTGGCTACTGATGCTCCAGGGGTGGAAAAGACAGAGCCTGAGTGTGGAAAGAGAGACAAGACAATTTCCAGTGCCCTCAGTCATTAAAAGCTATATTGACCCTATGAATTAAATTAAAAAATTTCTCTATTGTTTAGTAAACCCCTTTACTACAAAAATTTATTATTATTTCATGCAGTTGCTAAAAGATCACTGGATAGATCAATTTCCTTTCTTGCCTACGGATAGTCAGATTATATTTCTTCACTTGAGTACATTGCATATTCTATTCCTAGGAGGCCCCTTGCAAATAAAAACCAAACTAAAAGCTGCTGAGAACAAATGTAATGTTTATTCCACAATAAAACATGATTATTTATTGGTCCTACTATGGGTTCTTTTGCATTAATAGCATATTTTACCAAAAATATGCTCCTTGCCCCTTTAGCTATAAATCTTGAATAGTCACATCTCATGGAAACTCAGGATGAAGATTTATCAGTGGGAAGATAGAAACGCCTGCTCCTGGACATTTTTGTCTTTCCTTACCCATCCCTTCCTCCCAGAGACTGACCTTGCCCCAGTATTCAAATGTGTTTCCAAATGACAGTATTACCTGCTGTGGTGCGCTGATAAGTGTTCGACAACTGAATTTCTGGGAAAAACCGGAGACCCCAAAGGTCTTGACTTGTGGCCTTTCCCAGTTCCAATGATGACAGTAGCTCTACACTGACCAGTTCCAAGCCTCCATCCTGACTTGCCCGACCAAGGGGCTGAAGCTGGGAAGTCAGCCCTCCCCCGGCAAGCCTGCTTCAGAATCCCCACATCCTCTTTCCATTTCCCAGCTGGCCACCAGAGGCTCTTGTTATTTTTGTTGCTGTTGTCTAATATGGGTATTACACTACTCCTGGGTATCCCAGAGAGGCAAAAAGGTATAGTAGAGATGGCATCTGCATTTCTATGTTCATTGCAGCACTGTTTGCAGTAGCCACAATCTGGAAAAAACCAGAGTGCCCCCAAACAGATGACTGGTTAAAGAAACTTTGGTACATCTACACAATGGAATACTATGTAGCTGTCAGAAAACATGAAGTCATGAAATTTGCATATAAGTGGATCAACATGGAGAGTGTCATGTTGAGTGAAATGAGTCAGAAAGGAAGAGACAGACATAGAAAGGTTGCACTCATATGTGGAATATAAAGTAGATGAGAGGTACAAGCTTGCAATGACGCAATTTCTGGCAGATATTTCTCTGGACTTAGTTACTAAAATACTAAAATACAGAAATCCAAAACCGTGCGACTGCTAGTGTGGCCGCTTGACCTCATATCTCTTCATTCTCAGCAATGGAAAACAAATTATCAAATGCTTCCTTTCCAGCAGGTCCGACTTTAGGGGAAGAAACTCCAAATAATAATAGTGAGTTTTTTCTGTTGAAATATTGAATGTAATCAAAGTAAAGTGAAAGTAAAGTGAAATTTATCAGTTACACAGGCGGGTGGGGGGCTGGGGAGGTGGGGGCTGGGGGGGGATGTATACTGTGATTCTTGGTGGTGGAATATGTGCACTGATGAAGGGATGGGTGTTTGAGCATTGTATAACTGGGACTTAAACCTGAAAGCTTTGTAACTTTCCACATGGTGATTAAATTAAAAAAGTAATATAGGTATTATAGTGCATTATGGTCTCAACAAAGGAACCCTTTGTCTTGCTCACTTCCAGTTGTGTTGAAAGTGGTCCTGAGGAAGGTGGGAAGGTACTTTGTAGAAAGTGTGATGGGAAATCATGGAGGACGAGAGCTGTGGAAGGAAGGGGAGAGATGACCAAGATTTAGTGATAGGAGTACTTTCAACCCCCCCTTGATTTTGTCCATTGTGCTCTGCCATGCGCAGGTGGGTGGATGCAGAGAGAGCCAGTACTGGAGTTCTGTTAAATGGGATGTGAGTGTGGAGTGGTGAGCGGGCTACCATACCACATCAGAGCAGAAAGTGAGGGCGCTGAGATCAGAGAGGACTTTCCACATAGGCCCCAGACACAGTGCATTTGTTCAAACAGCGACTTAGAGCTCAGTAGGAATCTTCAGAGGACATTGTTAATGTTGTTTTGAGTCTGCATGTTTTACATTCAAAATCCCAGTTGTCTAGCTGGAGAGATCCAACACAGGAGGTAAGACCCTTGCCTCATGTACTGCCCGCCCATCTATCCCCAGCACCATGTAGAGTCTCTGAGCTCCGCTAGGGGCCACTGCTGAGCACAGAATTAGGAAAGATCCTGGAAAACTTCTGGATATGGTTCAAAATTGGGATGGGAGATGCATGCCGAAAGTAGATAATGGACCAAACATGATGACCTCTGAGTGTCTGTGTTGCAAGCTATAATGCCCAAAAGTAGAGAGAGAGTATGGGGAATATTGTCTGCCATGGAGGCAGGGGGAGGTTGGGAAAGTGAGCATTCCCCCGTAATCTCTCCGGCCCGCGGAGAGACAACAGTGGAAAGCGCTCCTAACTGAGTGGGTTCTGTGAGCGGTCCCGACCTGAGAATAAAACTGGTGAGGTTAGGAAGAAGGAGGCTCAAGACAGCACATGCTGATCAAGAGCGTGTTTATTACCAGCCATGCTGGTTTTATACCTTTCTTAGCAGGGGGTTGGTACATGAGTTGTCAATCATCAGGGAAGTGTCTTCTCAGACCAAATAAGGAAAAGTTCGGGGTGTTCTTTGGTGGGCTGCAATATTCTCTAAGAGTCGGTTGAGAAATAGTGGGGAGGGGGAAGAGCAGTCACGTAGACAAGGGTTTATCTGGCAGGAACATCTGTCAGGATTGTACAAGGTTTTGTAAGCTAAGGTATGGCTTTTAAGTAAGGTATTCTACTCTACGGGCCCTGAGGGTCTCATGGTTAATTTTCCTGGGCTACTTTTACTTCTTGAGTTTAGCTATTTCCTTTGTCACAAGGGCACCTGTGCCTCAGGTTATGCAAACTCTGGTAATGGAATTTTCCTGTTTGTACAGAGTCAAAGGTTGAGGGGTTCAGGGTCCTAAACAGTCCCCAACAGGAAAGGGGGGGTATAGCCGGGATATTGGTAGTGGGGAATGTGCACTGGTGGAGGGATGGGTGTTTGATCATTGTGAGATTGTAACCCAAACATGAAAGCTTGTAACTATCTCACGGTGATTCAATAAAATTTAAAAAATTAAAAAAAATTAAAAACAGAAAAACCCAAATAAAGCAAAACAAACAAACAAACAAACCCCAAACCAAAATCTCCCTGATGCCTAAAATTCTCAGGCTGAATTCTTTGAATTAGATACAAAATAGCTCAAATCAATCAATCCTCCCTAACAGAAAACAGGGAAAATCCTAACTAAAAGAGCATCCAAGAAATAATTTCCCAAGTGTATATTTGTTAAAAATAAAAATATTCTTTGATGGAAAGCTTACTGGTGGGCCAGTGCTGGACCAGCCATGCAGCTCCGTGATAGAGAACATGCTTCCGTGTGCAGGAGATCATGCGCAGAACTGTATTTGCCTTCTTTGAAGCAGCAGTTCACATTCGACTCTGCAAAAGCAGTCTGACCAGAAACTATAGAAACCTTTTTAAAAAAGATTCCAGAAGACTTTCATGTTTTGGTGGTCTGCACAATTTCAAATATGCATGAAAAGAGAAAACATAGATATTTATTTAAGTTTATTCAAATATTTTATTCAAATATTTATTATTTGAATAAAAGCTGTTTGTGCTGGAATCACCGATGGGTTATTGGTTATTAAAATGCTGTATTCTCTCTCACAACCTAAATTCCTAGGTAGAAATTCTTGCCTGTTTAGGGTTTATGTATTGAGTTGCGAATATCTCTGTGCACGAGACTCTCTGTATCTACATATAATCAATAAACAGGGGGCTCAGAACTAAGAACGGATGGAAACAGACGCACACAGACTCACACACTGAAAGGAGGAAGATCTAAGGTTCTCCCTCTGCTTCAGGTCTTCTTGTCTCTCTCTCCTCCTGCCCATTCTCCCCTCACCTTTCCCCATTACCACTGGCCCTGCCCTGCCCAATAAAGCCGCCGCACCTTCGTGCTTGTAATTTGTCGCTAATCAGCTGTCACTGTCAGAGCCGTGATGAGAGGTTCATCTCCGGCGGAGGGTAATGGCCTTAAAAGTCGCAGTCAATGTCAATGGGATCGCTCCAATTCAATCACTGAGCCGGATGAGGGATGGCACCTGCTGACATTAGCACTCATTTTGAGCTCAAGCATCTGGGCCCCAGTAAATAACCATCAGTGGGTGGGTCTGGGGGACAGGTCATTAGCCCCACGAAAAATAAATATCGCTTCCCTTGATGGCTGCGAGTAATTTAGCTCAGACGAGGAAATTTCACCCTAGATTAAGTATGATGAGCCAATATCAGTCAGAGGAGGCCAAACAGTGAGAGCTTGATGAGATAGAAGGAAATTTATATTCAGCTGGCTGTGCGAGTCGGGCTCAGAGACGCCGGAGCCTTCGGGCCCGTGTCCCTGTGCTCTCCCCGGCGGGCTGATGGCTTTGCTGGCCTGTTCTGGCTTCATCTGGGGCAAGGGGAGAGGGCCTGCTGGGCTTGGGGGCGGCAGAGGGGACGTCTGAAGTGGAGTCGGAGGCTGGACCAGGGTGAGGAAGGAAGGCTGGATTCAGTGTCTGTCCACGTTGCTTTTGTGATTTTTGTCCTCTAGCCCGTAATGTCACGGTTGGGCCTTTCTGCCAGCACTTGGCGGGGAGAAGGGCTCGGCCCCCTGCAGCCAGCTCTCACTGCAGACCCGCTCCCATTACCCTGGCCTTCTGGAGGTGCCCTGCCAGCTCTCGCCAGCTGGCACCAGAGGTCAGGCCGGGCTGGGCCCTCCTTTTTTTTTTTTTTTTTTTTTTGCTTTTTGGGTCACACCCGGCAATGCACAGGGGTTACTCCTGGCTCTGCACTCAAGAATTACCCCTTTCAGTGCTCAAGGGACCATATGGGATGCTGGGAATCGAACCCGGGTCCCAGCTGTGTGCAAGGCAAACGCCCTACCCACTGTGCTATCACTCCATCCCCAGCCCCCCCTCCCCGCCCTCCTTTTTGATTCGTCAGAAGGAAGAGCCACCACCTTCAAACCAGGAGAACATCTTTTTTATTTGTCCCACCAAGGTGATCCATCAAATCTGGGAGGGCTGCTAATAGAAGGGCTTTATTAGGAGCAGTTGAGCTCACTTTAGAGTCATATTTTATATCTGTGGGGACCTGCCCTCGGTCCACCCTCTTCCTCACAGGACTGCATATATCTCAGAGCCGAGTGGAGCAGGTGTCCCGCGGCGTCTCGGCGCAGACGCAGGAGCCGGGGTCTCGCTCTGGCTTCATCACAGACTTGGGGACAGGTTGCACCAGGCTCAAGCGTTGGGACCTTTTGTAAGTCATACCCACACCAACGGTTAGCCTACAAATCCACAGGGCTGTTGGGAAGCAGGACTTGATTAGCTGACTTCTTGCATATCAAAATCTGTTCTTAAGAGTCCAGAAACAATTTCATCACAGAGAAATGGGCCATGGCAGCCCCAGACGTGGAGACCAGGAGGCTGACACTTAACGCATGCGCACAGCGCCGAGCGAGCCGCAGGGAGTGCGAGCGAGAGACAGATGGGGAGCCCGCACGTGGGAGAGGGGGTTAGTTAAGGGTCCTAGGAAATCTCTCACGTCATAAGAGCTCAGGGCAGATTTCTTGACTGAATTCATAAAACCCGCTGTGATAACGAAATGCATTGCAATTATGAACTCATGCTGCCTCACTAATGCAGAGCAACGGGGACGACTGTGAGTATAAAGATGTTTGGGTGATCATCTGCTCTTGGCCCACAGTGAGTGCGGAATGAATATTTGATGAGTGAAGGACGAACAAATAGTTGCCTTGTGCCCTTTTCCACATGGTCTATTCTTTGGAGGACTTAGCGGTGTCTTTGCCGTATCCCTATACTGAGTTTAAGGAATGAGCGCAATTGGAACCCAAAAGATACTTGGCAAAATGATTAAGTAAATCTCTTTGTTGAACACTGCATAAGCCAGAGACTTCTGAGGGAGCAGAACATATGATTCACACGGTATAGAATACAGAGGTGGGGAGAGAGCGCGCGGTGTGTGGGCTGCTCGCCTTGCGTGCGGCTCATCTGGGTCAGTCCCCGCCTCCCGGCTCCTCCAAGAGTGACCCCTGAGTGGGGAGCCAGAAGCAAGTCTTGACCACGGCTGTGTATGTCCCCAAAGAAAAAAATCATAAAAGAAGACACAAGATGGAATTTACTATTTAGTTGATGAAAAAAGGCATACAGATATAAGAAAATTTGAAAAAACAAAGCATGCACTCTCCATGCCAGTTTTCTGTGACATAATCTAACGTTCCTACCGTGTTTAGAAAAATTTAAGAAAAACTAAACAATAGAATGCCGTTGTAAAAGTTAGGTTTTTTAGAGAATTCCTATAGGAATAAAAATGGCCTCATTGATCTATGAAATTTTGAGTACAATAAGTTTGATTTGTACGATGTAAAGGTTTCCCCCCAATATAGCCTTGCTAAGTATAAAAGACTGTTAAGATTTTCTCTTCCTTTATTTAATAGATTTATTTTTCAAGTAAATTAATATTCACAATTTTGTGATGTTTCATTTTTATCAGATGAGAAAGAAACGGGCTGGAGTGATAGCACAGTGGTTGAGCGTTGGCGTTTCATGCGGCAGACCCAAGTTCGATTCCTCGGCCCCTCTCGGAGAGCCTGGCAAGCTACCGAGAGTATCGAGCCCGCAAGGCAGAGCCTGGCAAGCTACTCGTGTGTATTGGATATGCCAAAAACAGTAACAATAAGTCTCTCAATGAGAGACATTACTGGTGCCTGCTCAAACAAATCAATGAGCAACAGGATGACAGTGACAGTGACGGTGTGTAAGAAACAGAAAATGGAGAGAGACTTGTCCAACATTCTAGATGCTGAGGCAGGGTCCATATCACCCTGACTAAACAGGTAAGAGTTTAAAGAAGGTCCCAGAAGTATTCAGTCAAGTCTTTGCTTTATATACACAGGACATTAACATCATTTCCCTAAAAAGAACCCTCATAAACAGTAATTCAAAATTGAATTATAAGCAATTCTTTTATTACCAATTCTATTAATATTACTGTAGTCTCATGCTAATTATGTATTGACTCATGCTTTGTAGAACTATAGTGGGTGAAATTTTCTGAACCAGGGTATCTGCCATACTCCATGTGCTTCTGACAGATTAAGTGGGTTATTTGGATATGTGGCCCCTTGTAACACAGAGAATGCCTGGAATATATGTTTGTTGTAATGACTTTTGGGTAAATATGTTTTGGGCCTCAATGTTGGGAAGAGAGATTCTGTTTTGTTTTGTTGAAAAAGTGTGAGAAGGTGCTACCTTTTGAGTTTGGGAGAAAAGTTGGTGTAAATGGAACTAATTGTCATTTTAAACCGTACAGAATGACAGGTGGGAAAAAGGGATACCTTTTCATTTAGTCACCTTAGATAATCTGGTTTCCTTCCCTGTCTGCCCCGCAAGCTGCCGTGAGTATCTCACCAGCTCGGCAGAGCCTGGCAAGCTACCCCATGGTGTTTTTTAAAGACCTTTTTCTAAAGACCAAAATTCTAAAGACCTGTTTCTAAAGGCCAAAATTCAAAGGTGAGGAGAGATAGCACAGTGCATAGGGCACTTGCCTTGCACACGGCTGACCTGGGTTCAATCCCCAGCTGTCCGTATCTTTCCCGAGCCCACCAGGGGTGATCCCTGAGGACAGCGCCAGGAGTAAGCCCTGAGCACTAAAGGGGGTGGCCCCAAAACCAAAAGGAAAAGAGAAAAAGGAAAAATTCAAGGATGAGAATTCAATGGAGCTGTAATTTATAGAGGTTAGTAAAATCTGATGAGCTCTAAATCTTTTTTAGGGTTTGGGGATTATTCATGCTTCTTGATCTTCTCCTTTTTAATTCCTATTTTGGGACTTGGGATATGTCACTTTTATTTCTGATTTGCCATTGAAAAAGGAGAAAGTTTGGCTTTGCTAAATGTTAGCAGGTTTTAAAGGGAGAAGAAAAAAGGTCACATTCCACAGTGAAAATGAGGCTTAGTGCGGCTGGAGAGATGGTTCATGAAGGATCAGAGCACGCGCTGTATGTGGGCGGTCCCCAGTTCCCAGCACTGCGGGGAGCCGAGCCCCACCCGACACCGCTAGCTGGGAGCAGTCCCAGATCGCTGACAGGAGTGGTCCAAGAATAATATGGGTAGGGATAATGTGTGCAATAAAATATTCCGGTTTTTTTTTTTCTCTTTCAGCATGGAGACTTGAGGATTCCTTATTTTGTAAGTCTGAAAATAAGCACCAAATATTTGTCAGTGAACTTTGCTAAGTACAGCACTACATTTTCAAAGCTTGCATATTTTTCTTGTTGCTACTGATGGTTTGGTAATTAGGACCCACCCAGATCAGAATAATGACTTAAGTAGCCAGCTTGTAATTGAATTAAATAGCACTGCGGGTAGGGCGTTCCCCTTGCACGCTGCCGATCTGGGTTCAATTCCTCTGTCCCTCTGGGTGAGCTCCGCAAGCTATCTAGAGTATCCTGCCCACAAAGAAGAGCCGTGACAAACTACCCGTGGCATATTCGATATGCCAAAAACAGTAACTAGAAGTCTCACAACGGAGACGTTACTGGTGCCTGCTCAAGCAAATCAATGAGCAATGGGATGACAGTGATACAGTGACAGTGATACAGTGAATCTGTGTGTGTGTTAAAAGTATGTTTTCCCCCAAACATAGTTATGTAATAATATGTTACATAAATAAATAGTTATGTTACATAAATAATAATTATGTTAATTATTAGTTTTCATTAAGAGCTATATTAAATCTATTGGGAAGGGTCTGTTTTCTATTAAAAGTATCCCCTCAAAATCAGTTTATACATACATTTTGAAGGACATTCACTCTAAATTTATTTAAACGTATACCATTTTCATTTATTTTGAGTGTTTTTCAGTGATACATCCTGTAAAAAGTGAATGGTAGTGGTGATGAGGAAGAGAGAATAGGAGAATAATGCGAATAGCAGTAAAGTTGCACTGCAATTTTGTTCTAAGTTTTTAAAATGAGATTTTGAGGTTGTTGACTCTAAAAGACTGTCTCCAAAAAAATCTTTAAATTTTTTTTTTTTTTTGCTTTTTGGGTCACACCTGGCAATGCACAGGAGTCATTCCTGGCTCATGCAATCAGGAATTATCCCTGGAGGTACTCAAGGAACCATATGGGATGCTGGGATTTGAACCCGGGTCAGCCGCGTGCAAGGCAAACACCCTACCCGCTGAAATATTTAAAATTTTGATATTTTAAAATTCACAACACTAATTTATATTTTCACTCCTATAACAACTGGCATTTGTTATGATTTTTTGTATGCAGTGTTTTTGCATGAGAAATAATAAGTAAATAATTGATCAAGCCATCACAATCAGGAGGCTGATGATGAATTCATTGCTATCCTACACGTAGGATATGCATTCGACCCGGTGACATTTCGACTTCTCCCTAAGGCCTGATGCTTTCTCCATTCTGGGAAATAGATCAAAAGCTGGTATTCCCAATTAAATCTGGTTTTGGCCTTCATCTCCTAATCAGAAAGGGTAACTTTGTCTAAAAGTAGCAGGCATTTTGTTAGCAAATGGTCTTCTTTGAACACCCAAGTATGCTCAGTAAAACAAATGAAATATTACAACTACTAAAGTTCTCAATGCGTTGAATTTTCTACTTTACTTTCTAAAGGATATTGTAGTTGGGTCAATGATAGAAAAACTCTAAATTGAAAGGATAGAAAGGGGGAAAAAATTCCAGAAAGTGACTAATACCGGTTAAAGGACCTAAGAATGTGCAAACACATTTAGGAGGGAAGTTAAGTTTGTCGTAATTAAAATGTAATGGGAGGAAATTGATAACATCAAAGAAAGTTTATGTGACTGTCACCAAAGTAAGAGACTACTGTTAAGAGTGGAGACGAGTTTGTAGAAATAAGAAAAAAATTTATTTTAACTTTTGCAAGTCTTCATAGTTTTTATGATTGAAATTTATATTGATAGTGAGTCAAATGCTTCAGATTTTTATTATTATTAAACTGAATCAAAACAAAATGTGGAATTATAGTAAGTAGCACTCACAAATAAATTGTATCCAATGTGCTTTATTTTTAGATATTTTATAGGGATACATATCAAACAGTTGATAAAGAATGATCATTGGTCAGCCATACATTCCAAATTACATCTTTTCTCTGCCTTCTTTTCCTACTTTTCACTATTCTTTTTCTTTGGAATTATCTTCGCAATTGTTATTAGGATAAGAAATATCATGTATTTGTTTACTCTAGACATCTCCAACAAGTTAACACTCAACAAATATTTCACTCTAGAGAAGAGATTAAATTTTTTCTTTTGTTTTGGGATATGAAACTTGTTAAAAAATAACCTTTTTACAATATACATGGTGCGTTTATCACTACTGATAAACTCACTTCTGTAGATGCTACCTGTGATCTACACATTTTTAACTCTGATCATTGTCACTGTCACTGTCACCCCATTATTCATCTACTTGCTTGAGCGGGCACCAGTAATGTCTCTATTGTGAGACTTGTTACTGTTTTTGGCATATTGAATATGCCACAGGTAGCTTGCCAGGCTCTGCCATACGGGCGGGATACTCTTGATAGCTTCGCAGACTCTCCAAGAGGGATGGAGAATCATTTTGTTCAAATAACTTAAATTTAACCAAACATTCTTTCAGTTTTATTTTTCAGTTTCAGCACAAATTCTTTTTCTGTTCTTTCCCACACTGCAATCACAAAAATTACATAGCCTGTGTAGTTATGCAAAAAAATCCCTTCATTTCTGAGGTATTTTAATCTATATTTTCTGACATGTTACTTGTTTGATGTGTACATTAAATGTTACATTTATACTCAAGATAATGAGTTGACAAAAAATTACAATATATGACTTATTACTCTGTTTTGGAACTCAAATAACCCTCAACTGAGGTTTATAAAAGCTATAGCAAAGCAGAAGTACATATCAAATTTGAAACTTACTTAAATAAAATATTTGACCTCACCTTTAGGTATTTGAAAAATTTTATCTAAAGTGATTTTTTAGATTTTCTCCGCGCCCGCACCCCCAGAATGACTGACGAAGAGGACGGAGCTGCTTGGGACACCGGCAGCCCACCAGCAACCTGCAGTATGTGACTTGAGAGTTTCCGCCAGGTCCCCCGAGCGGGGGCCTGGCGTTTCTCTTTTTTTTTTTCTTCTTTAATCTATCTCTCTTCCCCTCAACTTCTGGGCACAGCACAGCATCTACCCCACTTCTGAGCACAAAATGGAGAGAGGCACCCAAGTGCGCGGCGCGGCTGGCGGGGGATCGAGGGCGGGGAAGTACCGGTCTCCGCCCACATCGGACACTTAAAGAGAGTGCAGCCACGTGGGCTTTCCCATTTCTCCGCGCCCGCACCCCCAGAATGACTGACGAAGAGGATGGAGCTGCTTGGGACACCGGCAGCCCACCAGCAACCTGCAGTATGTGACTTGAGAGTTTCCGCCAGGTCCCCCGTGCGGAAATCTCTCTCTCTCTCCTTCAACTTTTTCCCTGGACTTTAGACAGAAACCCAGAACCGCGCGGCCGCTGCTGCGGCCGCGCGACCTAATGTCATCTTAGTATCAGCAGTATGTAAAGGTTCCTTCTTACTGGGTCGGACTTTTGTGGGTGATCCTAACAAGAATAGTAAGTATTTTGTTGAAATATTGAAGGCAATCAAAATGGTAGCCATCTCTCTAGACTGAACTAAGCTATATCCCCACGCCGGCTGAGAAGAAATATCCTTCTTTCTCGGGAAGAAACGTGGCGTGGTGTCAAACAGTGTGATGTCCATTAAGCAAACAGACCTGGTGGCGTGGGAATGGGAAATAAGGGGAAAAATTAGGTACATGGACCAGCGGGACGCTGGTGGTATCTGGAGCCGGAGCCGATATCAGCGCAAGAGCTTTGGTTCCAGAAACTGCTTCCAGACACTCTACTAGACTATCAACTAAGCCAGAGCCCCACGCCGGCTGATGACGGGAAATAACCATCCTCTTCGGTTTTTTTCCCTTTGTCAGACAGCGTGGCGATTACTAAACAGGCGTGAACTCGGTGGGGCGGGGCAAGGGGGAAAAAGAAAAGTTATGTAACAAACAGCAGGACTTAATATCTCTATATGCTTAGTAATGGAGAATTATCAAATGCCTCATTGGCAATAGGACTGTCTTTTTCTATTTGGGGGGAAACCCCAGCAACGGTAGTGAGTTGTGTGTTGAAACATGGAATGTAATCGAGATAAGCGCAAATGAAGTGAAACTTATCACGTACAAGGGTGGGGACTAGGGAGGTGGGAGGGGGCGGCAGATATACTGGGGGGTTGGGGGGTGGAAGATGGGCACTGGTGAAGGGAGGGGTGTTTGAATATTGTATAACTGACATAATCCTGAGAACTTTGTAACCCTCCACTTGGTGATTCAATAAAAAAAAATAAATAAAGTGATTTTTTATTTTAGAATTTCCACATCAGACACTCAGTATTAATAATGGTGATAATAATACCTAGCACTAGTAAAACATGTAATAGTTTTTATGAAGCTTTTAAATCTTGGATTTCATTTTATCCTCATTAATTTGATAATTTGATGAGGGTATTTTTTCTCCATTGATTTGATTACAACTACTATGTAGCAAAGAGAGAAATGGAATCACAGTCTTATTAGATACTGAAGAAACATAAAGATAATCTCATCTAATGCTTTTATTTGAAAAATGAAACTGAGGCCAAGGTTAAGTGACTCATCTTAGGTCACATTGCTAGTTAGAGTCAAATCTTCCAACATTAAATCAATCACATTTTCAACCAAATCACACTTTCATGTTCAAGAGAGATGTTCAAGCCCTGTGCTCTGAAGATGCACAGGGTTAGGCATGATTTATCCATCCCACTTGATTACTTTTATCACCCAAAAATGATGCTCACTGCTTGCTTTTGGGAATCTTCCTTTCTTTCCTTCTCTCCTCTCCTCTCCTTCCTTCTCTCCTCTCCTCTCCTCTCCTCTCCTCTCCTCTCCTCTCCTCTCCTTCCTTCCTTCCTTCCTTCTTCCTTCCTTCCTTCCTTCCTTCCTTCCTTCCTTCCTTCCTTCCTTCCTTCCTTCCTTCCTTCCTTCCTCCCTC